>NW_026725638.1:0-55979 GCF_029784015.1 Lycium ferocissimum
AAGTGAGATTAAGAACTTAATTACATCATTAGTAAGCTTAAGTGGCCGTGTGGGCCCCACTTGTGGTTTGGCCAACTCCTATTGGCTAAAAACTTGGGTGGGACACATGTCCACTTTGTGGACTGCATATATAAGGAGGATGGTTGAGTCATAATTCAATTAGAAGTTCATTTCAACATTACAAAGTTCCCTTAAATAATATTTAAACGAGTTCGGATTGATACTTGAAAGTATGATTAGCACTATTAATTTGTAAGTGCTAGTTGGAGTGAATGCGAACGAAACGTTGTCTAAATGTTAGAAGGAAATTGTTAACGTTAAAATACATATTGAAGTCCCTCGTAGACTAATCGTAGCTCTTGATATCTTGATATAGGATAAGTACCATTGGGCAGCAAGTACAAGTTATAATACGACTAAACGCTAAAGGTACGCAAAGCCTATTCCTTCCTTCTTTTTGGCATGTCCTAGACGTAAGTAAGATATAATCCGAGCCTCGGTGGTGACTCCACTCTCTAACTTCTAGTATGACATGTGATTGTTATTCGTCCGTAATGTTGAAAATGTTGGTATAGTGGAATTGTGATCTCGTTATTTATTACATGATGGACTAGTATGTGATGGATAGGAGTTCTTATTCTTAAAAGGAATTGCATAAGTATGCTTGATTTTTTATAAAATGTAACATGCTAATGTCCGAGAACTGATTTGGTTTACTATTCATTGAGTCTCAAAAATGTTTTATATATATTTGTGGTTGCTTATTACTCTGCTCGTGCTACCGCTATATCCTTCACTGAGTCCCGGGCCAGGGTACGTTCTCGTGCGCACAACTATTATACTATTCACCGAGTCCCTCACTGTAGGGCGGGGACACGTTATATATATATATATGATGATGATGATATGATGATATGATGATTTGGAGATGGAGGCAGGAGGGCATATATTCCTTATTACCGAGTCCCTTACTAAAGGGCCGGGACACGAATATGTTTATGTTTATGATGTTATGATTATAAATACCGAGTCCCTTACTAAAGGGACGGGGCACGTATATGTTTATGGTTATGATGTTATGACTGCAATTACCGAGTCCCTCACTAGAGGGCCGGGACACGTTATATATGTTATATACGTAATGATTATGCGCTTTTGATTATAAAACACTATATTGATATTGATATGAGAACCATACATGAAATATGTTCAAAGGCAAGTTTTATGAAACTCGATTTGCATGAATCTGTTCACCTTGTTATAGATATGATTCCATTTACTATGTTTCATGCTTTACATACTCGGTACATATTCCGTGCGACCCCCTTTCTTCGGGGGGAAATTGCGTTTCATGTCCGCAGTGCGGACGCTCGTTCGGGATCCGCCGTATAGGATATCCATCCGGCTATTTCGCAGTGCCTTTGTTCCGGAGCATAGTTTCGTGGTATAACCTTTTGATATGTACATATGTTGTCATTCAGTATGACGGGGCCACTGTCCGTCATATGATGTCATTGTCACTGTTAGAGGGCTGTGGTCACAAGTGTGGGTCTGTGTGTGGTTGTTGTTTTGTTGTATGGTTATGACTTGTGTTGGGGCGTACCCATTTGTAGTGGCGACCTTGTCGGCTTGCGTAGATAAATATGTTTATCATGGCATTTTGTGTATGAAGGTAGCCTTCTCGGCTTATGTTTTGTTGGGACGTTCCCTAGTATATATATATGACGGCCTTGCGGCTTTTTGTGCGATATTAACCGGTAAAGGTTATAACTCTTCGGGGGATAAGTAGCTCGACTTGCCTATGTCTTGCCTTCATGCTTATATCGGTTCGTGCGTGCATGCTAGCGATGTATGATTATAGGGGGGGGGGGGGGGGGGGGGGGGGGGAGTATACGGGTGCCCGACTTGGGCACTAGTCACGGCCTACGGCGTTGGGTCGTGACATTAAATTGCTAAATAAAAGACGGAATCACGGGGAATTACCAATATTAAGGTTAGAAACTTACCCTCGAGCCAAAACTTGAAGATTGCCTTTGATATCGCTCTAAACCGAGCTCCCAAGATCTCAAAATCGTTTTACGAACAACGGAATTCGATATAGGGATTTAATTCTGTCTATTGCAAATTCCTTCATTGCGATTGCAGGCCAACCCACGCGATCACGACCTAACCCAACCCAACCCAAAGCATCACGAATGCTACGACCACATCGCGATGAGTTAGGCTGACCCGGCCCAGACCCCTTCCCCTTTCTTTGTGTATGCGGGGGACTTTCTATGACCACATTGCACACCCTCCCTCACCTTTGTTTGCAAATGCAAAGGCACTCTCGTGATCGCGATAAAGGGTGTTGCACCAGAAAACTAGAAACTCCCAAATCGCTTTGAACCAACTACTCGACTATGTCATAAATCACGTTTCGAACATCATGGAATCGACGAAACTCTGATTCGACTTCGTTAATCCCCGATGTTAACTTTAGTCAGACTACGCAAATTGCTTAACTTAAGAATTTTTAATTTTACTATTTCTTCTCTGGTTCTCACCCGATTACATCGGGAACCGCGCCGCCCATCACTGTAAGTTATAAATATCATGATAAAGCTACGAAAAGAGTATTTTCAGAAAAATGAGTCCAAAAGCTCAAGACGACCTGGCGGATCGTTACATTAGTCAAGAAAAAAAGACTTAGTACAAACTTTTAAGTTGGCAAGCTTACAAAGAATTTGTGTATATGATATCTTAAGTACATCGTATCTTTAAAAAAAATCATTTAGATAACGATAAAAGAATTCTTAATAAAATAAAAAATATTTTTATTTCTTAATTTTTTCTGAATTAGCGACTACATCTAGTTTGATAGATCATTGTCACTTTAACATCCCCTCAATCCTAGATTGTCATAATACAAGAAATAATCTACTGGTTATTGTTAGGATCACTTATTCACCTTAACATCACTGTTTGAAGCACATGCATGGCTCCACTAATGTACAGATTCCCCTCCTTTCGCATGACTTCTGGGGGCGGAGCTATCGTAAAGTGTGCAAGTTCGGTTGAATTAAGCAGTTTTAGTCTAAATTTTTTTAAAGAAATACATTATATATGTACAGGTTATTTAGTTTAAAATAACTTGAATCCTGAAGCTATAAATTTTAAATTTGGGCTCCGCCACTATCACTATGTCAATTCAAGTGACAAAACTATTTCATAACGCTGACTGATGTGCTATGAAATTATGGAATATTCGATGCTAATTTCTTAAGCTTTTGTAACTCTTCAAGCACTTTTGTTGTTACTTTTTGTGTATTTATGTCATTTTGTAGGATAAGATGCCCGCAGAGCATAACGGAGCAAAAGGGAGCAAAATGGAGCAAAATAAAGCAAAAATAGAACAAGCAAGAATTTAAAGACATGCTAGCGGCACTTCTGCGCAAAGATGTTTGCATGCGAGCAAAGACTTTTTGAAAGACATATTATGCATGTAGCATCTGCAAGTGGCACTTATTGTAGCATGTTGTGCATGCAAGCAACACTTCTTTGCAGCATGTTGTGCACGCATGGCATTTTTGTCCACAATTTGTTCCCGTTTTTGAATGTTAGAAATACTCTTTTAGGGTTTGTAAAACATTATCTTTGGCAGTTTTTTGCAAGGTTTGGAGACTAGGTTCCTACACCACACTTTGGGGTTGAAGATTTGAAGATTTGGTAGAGCATTTCTTAAACCTTTACTTCATTTCTTCAATTCCTTGCTTTCTATTGTATATCTAAGTGTGTAGAATTTTATTCCATAACTTTAATCTTGTTTATGAAAATATTCATTTGCAAAGTTGGATGAAACCTCTTGTTATGCTTATGTATTGAATGATTTTTATTTCTAATGAAATGGGTCTTTGTTTCTTTAATTAATCTCGTTTTGAATGATTGTTAAGGGAGTAGCTAACCCTAAGACTCGCCCATTTACTTTGATTGAGCTCAGAAGAGGAAATCTAGGTTGGGAAAGATTAATTAACAAGAATTTGGGTCATTAAACCCATTTAATAACTTAAGCTCAGGCGAGGATAGTTACTTGAGGTTAAATTGATTATGCCTAATATCACACTATAAGGCTTGGAAAAGCCTAGAGAGAAATTCATTGATTTGGCTAGAAGAGTTTCAATGAAATTTTAGAAATCATTATCTATTAACATAAACCCGCCCTTAATTGTAAAATCGTGAAATACATTGGATCGTTACTTGAAAGTTCCTTTGTATCCAAACTTGTGGCCATTGATCATTTTACTCGCTTTCTAGGTTAGTTTTATCTTTGGTAGTTTCAAAATAAAAAACCAAAAATCTTATCTAGTGTTTGGCTTAGCGTAGAAAGTGAAAATTCCTTGCTTGATCGTCTAGTATATTGTTCCCTGGGGGATCGACCTCGACTCATAGTTGGGTAAATTATATTGCATACGACCGTGTACACTTTCTCTTTGAGAAGTGGATTTGGACGTTATCAATTTTGACGCCGTTGCCGGGGAACAATTTGGCATATGTGGGTTAGTTTGGGATTTAAGCTAACTTGCTTTGGTCCAAACTTGTGAATATTTGTGTAGTTGTTTCTTTGCTTTATTTTATTTTTATATATATATATATAAAAAAAAATGGCATCATATAATGAAAATTGGTCGGATGGTAGTTGGTCATACTTTGATGACCCTTGTTTTTATTGTGGAGGACCACACTCATGGCAAAATTGTTTGAATTCTCCCGGGGGCGGATTGTGCGCACAATCCCAAACCTATGAGTGGAGTATTTGTGATAGGTGTGGTGGTCAAAATGGTCATTGGGATAATTGTACTTATTTGTCCTTCCCTTCCCCGAACCCTCACTATGACTATTCTAGTTTTGATTTTGATGATAGTAGGGATATGGAAGTGGAAGAAGCCTCAAATGCTCAAAATGAGAGGATAATGCTCATGTTGGAGACCATCCTTGAAAAAGTGAAAAAACAGGACTTAGCGATTAAGGACTTGAGGCAACCACTTGATGACTTAAGGCAAGCAATTAATTGCAATGACAAAGCTATTCACACCTTGGAGGATCAAATGAAATTATTGGTTCGGACTCATAATGCTCACCAACTTGAGGGTGTTGAAAGTAGGCAAGAAAGTGGCCAAAACATGAATTTCTCCAAGGGTGGATTTTTACAAGCTTTGAATGACTCTCAACTTGAAGAAGGCCTTGACAAAGTGGAAATTGTGAGCCAAGACTGGCTTATGACAAAGTGAAACTTGAAATTGCTATCCGTGACTTGAAAGTCGAATTGAATGCAAAAGTTGAAGTATGCAATACTCAACATCAAATAGTCATGGATAGTAGTTTTAAGTTGGTTTCCAATGAAAAAGTGGTCAAGATTGATTTTCAAGAGCTAATGATGAATTGCCAACCGACCAACCCAAAAATAATGCAAGATGCCGAAGTTGAAGAAATGATACTAGAGTTGAATAAAAAGGTTCACAAAATAATTTTTGAGGACTCTAGTTCATTTGTGAGTGAGGACGTCAAAAATGGAGCGAATTTGAAAATGGAGCGCCTTAGACCGCATTCCAACCATTTCTCAACATTATGCTTGGTTAATGAAATGAAAGTTGAACTAACCGAGCCTATGGAGAATTTTGGAGATGAAGAACAAAGTGTTTTCATTTTGAAGTTTGCTATGCCAAGAAGACAAAATGACTTGCCTCACTTAAAGGCCAAAAAGTGCAAAATGCGATACCCAAGAGGTAGCCTCTTTACTTACCTACCACCGCCCCACGAGCATCACCAGAATCTTGATTCAAAGTTGGGGCGCAAATTCATATCTTCCAAATGGAGGGAAAAGTGGTAAAGGCAACCGTCGTGCCGCGGCGTTAACTTAAGCGCTTGGTGGGAGGCAACCCATAGTTTTAAAAATTTTAAATTGTTTTTGAAATTTTATTTTTTAGAATAGTTTAGTTTATGATTTTTGACTAATCTGCAAAGTTTCAGAATTTTTGGAATTGTTTTGAGCAGGTCGGGTTTATAGAGCAGCCACAATCCAGTAGCTGCTGCTGAAATATGTTTCCAGGTGCTAAAAATATATATCAGGTGACATCTCCTGCGATTCGCAGGTCATGCCTGCGAGTCACAGGTGCTGACAGTAAAAAAAAAAAAAAAATTCAGGTGACATCATCTGCGAATCGCATGTCATACCTGCGAGTCGCAGGTACTGTTCGCAGGTCGTGCCAGTAAAAAACAAAAAATTCTTATTTGCCCTCAAACTATTTTATATTTTGTTTTGATTATGTGCAGCGAGGACACTGCAATGTTTGTAGTTGGGGGTGACATGTGGTAGCACATTATATTTTGGAACTTGCTCAAATTTTTGAAAATTTCGTTCTTTTGACATGTTGTGGATTAGTCACTCTTATTATTTTATTTTCTTTCTTAGCTTCTTTCATTAGTCTTGTAGTTTAGGTGTAGGTGCTCCTTTGAGGAAAAATGTGGAAACTCTTGGCTTGTTTGGTACTAATAGAGTTAGTCTCTTGCATGTGAAATGTTGAAATGCGAATACCCCTCCAAATTGTTTTGCGTTAGTTAAAAAGCAAGGTGCGTAGGAAAGAATCATCTTTGTGACAACTTTTTGGCTCATTTGGTGACTCTGTACCTACTAGTTGTGTTTACTTTGGATTACGAGATATTGCTCTATTTGCTCTTGCTTAGGAAGTAAAATTGATCCATCTTGGCTAGTTCATATGCCATGTGTGGTGAGTGTTTGTTGAATAATTCTTGTGTTTACTTTTATCATCTAGAACTTGCCTGATTAGTCTTTCAATGCTAAGTTTGATTATATTGGTTGAAGAGATGACCTTGGCTATCTTTGTAATTTTTGAAAAAGCCTCTTTAGCCTTTCCAGCCCACCATTGCATAATAATATCACTAGTAACCCCATTTGAGCCTATGACCTTTTCATTGATTGCCACGTTACAAACCTTTATCCTTTTTTATGAAAAGGCTCCCTTTTGAACCTTTCCCTCCTTGAACATGAAATTGTGAATCTGAGGCCAAAAGCCTAGGTTGGGGGTGTTAGTGTTGCTTGAGAAGTGGTGAAGGTTGGTGTCGTGGAAAAGTCAAAAGAAAGGAAGAAAATTTGAAAAATACAAAAAGGTTGCAAACTTTTTGAGAAAAAAAAAATGTATCTTTGTGAAAAAGGAATTGAAAAAAAACACACATTAGAAATCAAGAAAATGGTTGCACAAAAAGAAGTTGGAATAATTGGGGAAACTAGTATGCAAAGGAAGGAGTGATGTTTTGAAATGAAGAGGAAAGTGGACAAAAGGTATTGTGTAGTGTTCGAGGAGGGCGTAGTCACTTGTATCCCAAATACTTATCCTACCCTTCCCTAAGCCTACATTACAAGCTTAAAAGTCCTATATGATCTCCAACCGAATGTTCTTGAGTTAGTGATGATTGAAAATAAAGGCAAGCTTATGGTGTGATATTTGTTAGCACTAGAATTTCTTTGTTGAGTGTGAGTGACTTTATGTATATGTTCCTTGTGTTGTTGTCGTGAATATAGTGATTTTGGGACTTTCTTCTTATGAGGGCATGTGGATTACGATAGATTGGCCATGTTGAAAAAAAAAAAAAAATCTAAGTTAAGTCAAATGAGCATATCTAGTAAGCTAGTGGTTTTGAGTCACTTATTGAGGCTTGAGTGTTGTTGCTTGATTGTTTTGAATCTCTATTGCATTCGTGAAATTGTATTTTGAAATGAGGGAGTTATTTGGTTGAAGTTTCACATGCTTGTAGCCTAATTGTTGGTACCAACCAAAGTCATGTTTTTGTGCTTAAAGTGGATCCTCATTAAGATTTTGGTTTTGATTTGCTTGAGGACAAGCAAAGACTTTAAGTTGGGGATGTTGATGTGCCGTGAAATTACGGGATATTCGATGCTAATTTCTTAAGCTTTTGTAACTCTTCGAGCACTTTTGTTGTTACTTTTTGTGTATTTATGTCGTTTTGTAAGATAAGATGCTCGGAGAGCATAACAAAGCAAAACGGAGCAAAATGGAGAAAAATAGAACAAGCAGCACTTTCTGGCAGCACATGCTAGCAGCACTTGCTGCAGCATGTTGTGCATGCGAGCAGCACTTGCTGCAGCATGTTGTGCATGCAGCATCTGCGAGTGGCACTTGCTGCAGCATGTTGTGCATGCGAGCAGCACTTGCTGCAGCATGTTGTGCACGCAGGGCATTTTTGTCCACAATTTGTTCCCATTTTTGAATGTTATAAATACTCTTTTAGGGTTTGTAAAACATTATCTTTGGCAGTTTTTTGCAAGTTTTGGAGACTAGGTTCCTACACCACACTTTGAGGTTGAAAATTTGAAGATTTGGTAGAGCATTTCTTAAACCTTTATTTCATTTCTTCAATTCCTTGCTTTGTATTGTATATCTAAGTGTGTAGAATTTTATTCCATAACTTTAATCTTGTTTATGAAAATATTCATTTACAAAGTTGGATGAAACCTCTTGTTATGCTTATGTATTGAATGATTTTTATTTTTAATGAAGCGGGTCTTTGTTTCTTTAATTAATCTCGTTTTGAATGATTCTTAAGGGAGTAGCTAACCCTAAGACTCGCCCATTCACTTTGATTGAGCTCGGAAGAGGAAATCTAGTTGGGAAAGATTAATTAACAAGAATTTAGGTCATTAAACCCATCTAATAATTTGAGCTCGGAAGAGGATAGTTACTTGAGGTTAAATTGATTGTGCCTAATATCACACTCTAATTAAGGCTTGGAAAAGCTTAGAGTGAAATTCATTGATTTGGTTGGAAGACTTTCAATGAGATTTTAGAAATCATTATCTATTAACATAAACCCGCTCTTAGTTGTAAAATCGTGAAATACATTGGATCGTTACTTGAGAGTTCCTTTGTATCCAAACTTGTGGCCATTGATCATTTTACTCGCTTTCAAGGTTAGTTTTATCTTTGGTAGTTTCAAAATCAAAAATCAAAAATCTTATCTGGTGTTTGGCTTAGCGTAGAAAGTGAAAATTCCTTACTTGCTTGATCGCCTAGTATATTATTCCCTGTGGGATCGACCCCGACTCATAGTTGGATAAATTATATTGCATACGATCGTGTACACTTTCTCTTTTAGGAGTGAATTTGGACGTTATCACTGACCCACATGCCTGAATTATTTCTATTTCTTGTATGATAAAGTTTGGTAGATTCGCTCTTTAAGTTTGGTGTTTAACTCAAAGCTTTTTTCCCATCATTTTGGCAACCTAATTTTGTCTAGGGACGGTAAATTGAAAAAAAAAATGTTATTCCCTTCGTTTTAATTCATGTGATACTTTTTATTTTTAATCAGTCCAAAAAAAATAATCTTTTATTTAGTAATAATTTTACTTTAAGTTTCCGCTTTACTCTTAGTGAAATAACTTACAGTCATACATATATCTATGAGTCTAGGGGTGTTCAAACGAGATCGAAAAACCGATCCGAACCGATAAACCGGATAAACCAAGTCAAACCGATTTAATAAACCGAAAACCGGCTCGGTTTGGTTTGGTTTGGTTTTAGATTTTAAAAAACCGATAACATTTGGTTTGGTTTGGTGTTACCCATAAAGAAAACCGAACTAAACCGAACCGAACCGATAAATATGTACATATTTAAAATATTATATATATTTATATATGTTAATTAAACTTTACCTATTTTTTAACTTCTTCATAATTTAGGACCAGTCCAAGAAAAAAAGTCTAGCCCATGTTCCCCAAGCCCATTTACGTTTGAAGTAAAATAAAAAACCCTTACTGAATAGTTAACATAAATAATTTTTTTCCCTCATTAGATTTTCAATTCCCTCTTATTTCCTCCCAAACCCTGTAGACCTCTATTCTGCTCTCACAATAACAATTAAGTACAAGAAGCTTTAATCCCTATAAGTCTGTAACTTTTTCTTCGCTTTTCTATTTTGGTTACTTTTTGCATGTTCCCTACTCTTTGTTTGTGTAATTATTTTTGTGTCTTTGAAGTTTTACTTGAATGAATTGCTTCTCTAGTCTTTCATCTTGTATGTATTTTTTATTTTATTTCTCTGTTATTTTAGATTTTCTCCACTGATTTAGGTTTTTTCTATTGATTTAGTTTTTATATAATGATTTTGGATTTCTCTATTTATTTAGATTTTCGGATATTTTTTTTCAGATGGAAACTACAACTACTCAAACAGAGGTGGAGCCAGTGGAGGTAACCAACAAAGTATCTCCAACTACTTTGCTGGAACCTGAGCCTGACGGTGATAAAACTCGTGATATTACTTCCAATCATGCTAAAAAGTGGAAACAAACAACTCTTTGCGACCCTGATCGTAGCCTTGTGAGTAGTGACAGGAGAACATCCGGCGTTTGGAAAAACTATTCTGAATATCTTGATAAATGGGGTAAGAAAAGGGCGAAATGTAACTCCGTACTAGTAACTTTGCTTCGAAAGTACGAATGGGACCTCAACGCTATGGAGACATTTAAATGAGGTTTGTCCTAATTCCCCTCTTAGAATTATTGACGAGTAAATCAATCAAGAATCAAGGTAGTTAAAAAGGGGAACAAGCATATAGTACATGTACCGTAGAAAAGGTTGTGATTAACGTCAATGAGATTAGGAGAGCCATTCCGAGTTTGTCATTATTGACGAATAACCTTTTAAAGTTGTTGAAGGAGAAGGTTTTAGGAGATTAATGGCAGTTGGTTTGCCTAATTTTCAATTACCTTCTCGCTTGACTGTTGCTAGACAATGTTTGAAAATATATCAAAAGGAGAAAGAAAAGCTTAAAAAGCTTATTCATAATCAACGTGTATGTATTACTAGTGATACGTGGACATCACTTCAAAATCTAACTTATATGGTTGTCACTGCCCATTGGATCGATGATGAGTGGAATCGAAAAGAAAATTCTCAACTTTTTCCAAACATCAAATCATAAGGGTGAGACAATTGCTAAGGGGATTGAGGCATGCTTATTTGATTGGGAAATTGAGAACATATTCATGGTGACCTTAGATAATGCAACTGCTAATGATTCTGCAATTAAACACTTGAAGAGAAGAATTGAGGATTGGAAAGGAGGCATCTTAGGAAATGAGTTCTTATATATTAGATGTAATGCTCATATTCTAAATTTGATCGTGAAAGAAGGACTCGGTGAACAAAATGAGTCTATTTCTCGGGTAAGAATTGCTATCAAATATGTTAAGTCCTCGAAATTTGGAAGGTTTGATTCCTTTAAGTCGTTTGTCGAGAAGGTTAAGATTGACACTCATGGTCTTTTTGACTTTAGATATTGAGACTAGGTGGAACTCCACATATATGATGCTAGATACGATTTGTAAAATTTGAAAAAGCATTTTCAAGAATGTATGATGATGATCACAAGTACCTCAAGTATTGTTTAGAAACAAATAATGTGGAAGGGCATCCATCGATAGATGATTGGAAGAATGTTAAAGTTTTCATTAAGTTCCTTGAGATTTTCTACCAGGTAACTTTGAAATTCTCCGGAACTTCATATGTTACTTCCAATTCTTTCTTCCATGAGATCTTTAATCTTCAAAAGATAATTTGCAAATATGTTCGTAGTGAAGATTCTATTTTGAGTGGCATGGCTAAAAGATGGAGCTTAAATTTAACAAATATGCGGGGTACTTTTGAAAGTATGAACAAGTTATTATTCATTGCTATTGTTTTGGATCCTCGATACAAGTTGAAATATGTGGAATATCTGTTTAAAAACTCTTATGGTTGTTTGGTGGGAGCCGAAAAATCAAAAAAGGTGATGGATACTTTGAGTCGCTTGTAAGATTACTACATGAGTTCTTTTTGTGGGACTCATACCGATAAACTTGGTGGTCAAACAAGCTTGAATGATGAAATTGATACCATGCATAGTGACGAGATGTGGCAAACACAATGGGAGAAATATTTGGCGAGATGAAGACAATGCGAAAATAAATCGGAACTTGAGAAGTACTTGTTAGATAATTTGGAAAATACCAAAGAGTTAGATATTTTGGCTTGGTGGAAAGTTTCTTCGGCTAGATATCCAATTATTTCTAGGATGACAAGAGATGTTCTTTCTATTCCTATTTCTCTTGTTGCTTCGAATCGGCTTTTAGCACCGGTGGTCGGATTCTTGACTCTTATCAAAGTTCTTTATCACCAAAGACAGTAGAAGCTCTTATGTGCACTCAACAATGGTTAAGATCAACTTCCAAAGAATGCAAGCTTGAAGATCTTTTAGAAGAAATTCAAAAACTTGAGATAGTTGAAAAGTGTAAATTTTCATATTTAACTCTTATGAATATGTCTTTTATGTTTTAAAAAGTTTTAAGGCCTACTTTGTTAAACTTTTTTCTTTCTTTTTCGAGAATATCTTTGCACAACCTTGAGCATTGATTAGTTTGGATGTTGCAATTGAAATTCATTGTGCAACCGTGTTTGGCTCTTTGGTAGTTAATTTTCGAGGTTATTCTTAACTGCTTGTTTCACTAAGTACTTTTGGGTTATGCTATTGACTTGTTTTTTGTATTTAATCACACTTTTATGCAAGCAATTAAATGATCTTTCTCGGTGACGATTGGGTATATGGTTATTTTGTGTTGATCATTCGGAGGACTTTTTAAAGACCTTGTTATTTTGTTCAACTTGATTAATCAAAAAGTAATGTATATAATTAACCTTTTATGGGCTAGCCTTCTTAATTTTGTTCTTTGTGGAGGTTGTACTACTCGTGGATAAGATTAGTGTTGGCATGTAATAGATAACAATGTTTTCTTCTGTCCTCGCTATCTTTGAATGAGTTCAGGTATCTTTGAAGATTAATGGTAGTTGCTTTGAAGTTCTACTGATTTACAGTATGAAGGTAGTATGTATTTGGCATGAGCCTGGATGGAGCGACATGGGTAATGATAAGGATTCATATATCCAATCCCAACTTGCTTGAGATTAGGCAGCGTAATTGTTATTGTCGTGAGTATTACATATTAGATAATGTAGAACCAACACTGTCAGTGCAAATAACAAGTGCAAGTTTGTAAATAAGTTTGTCAATTTTTTTGCATTATAAAATATATTATTACAACCCGTAAAAATCGAACCAAACCGATAAAACCGAAACCGATAGAATTTATCTTTGTAATGGTTTGGTTTGGTTTGAATATTAAAAAAAAATCGCCTTAATTGGTTTGGTTTGGTTTTAACCAAAAACCGAGTCAAACCGGACCATGAACACCCCTATCTATGACTTATTGTAAACATAAATTTCAAAAGTCTTCTTTTCATGCTTAAATTTCGTGCTTAATCAAGTACCTTCACATCAATTGAGACAGAGGGAATACTACATAAACAAGTTTGTTACCACTACTAGTAAAGAGATGACATATAAAATATTTAAAAATTAGGATTTTAAAAGTTACTAAATATAAAAAGAAATATTTTTTTAACAAGCTAAAAAGGACAGTAGAATAATCTTTAATAATCTTAGTAATATCCTTTATTTATCTTTTGTCTCCGATTATTTTCCTTTACAATGCATATTCTTTTAAGAAACCCAACTGTTATCGTTCAGAAATATGCCAGCTTTTTGTATTCCAACACAAGTAAATCAAATGTTTTATTTGAAATCAGACTTAACTGTTTCAGTTACGGAATTCTTAATTTCAACGCATTACTTGTTAATTTGCGGAATTCACATTGAGAATTAACGAGAGATTTGGAGAAGAACAAGTTCGTATAGAGAGCAAAATAAAATATAGAGAGAGACAATTGAATATTAGATTAGAATGAAAATGAATAAAGGTTGTCTTTCAAGTGTGGGCCGGATCCCTTATATGGAATCTGACTAATAAACAAATAGGCCTAATACAGAGAAGTGGCCCAATAACCAACTACATCAACTCATATAATTACAGACCAAGAATAAGCTAAAACTAAACTACAATTTACATATTAACCAACTCCACAAGTAGTAGTAAATCCAACACCCCCCTTTAAGTTGGAGGGTGATAAAGCACTCAACTTGACAAGATGAGAGTGATGAACAGTGCCTGGCAAAATCTTGGTGAAGATATCGACTAATTGAGTAGCACTGGAGGTGTGATGAAGACTCATCAAACCATCTTAAAGCTTGGTGCGACCAAAATGACAATCAAGTTCAATGTGCTTGGTACACTCATGAAAGACTGGATTCTTTGCAATGTGAATGGCTGCTTGATTGTCATACAAAACAGGAACAAATACCAAAAGAGGAAGACCAAAATCATTTAGCAATCTAGACAACCAAGTAATTTCACCTACAACTTTGCTCAAAAATCTATATTCTGATTCAGCAGAGGATAAGGAGACCATAGGTTGCTTCTTAGCTTTCCAAGTAATCAAACTATCGCCCAACAATACACAAACACCAGTGATGGATCTCCTACTATTAGGGAAAGAAACCCAATCACTATCACAGTATATTCTAACTGAAAGATCAGCAGAATTATTGAAAAATAGACGAAGACAAGGAGCGCCCTTTAAATATATGAGCAAATGAAGAGCAGCCCTCGTATGGGGTACACAAGGATGTTGCATGAATTGGCTAAGATCTTTGGACAACAAATGAAAGATCTGGTCTTGTATGAGTTAGGAAGTTCATCTTACCAACCAATCTTCTAAATACATCAGGCTTAGGTAAAGGATCCCCAATGCCAGATTTCAACTTTTCATTCAATTAAAGGGGGCAAATAGCAGGAGAACAAACCTTAGACTGAAATTCTTTAAGTAAATCATGGACAAATTTGCTTTGGTGAAGCAAGACCCCAGTTAGAGAATACAAAACCTCAATTCCAAGAAAGTAATTAAGTAATCCCAAATCTTTAATCTTAAACTGCTCATGAAGAAAGGACTTGGGAGTATTAATCTCTGCCAAATCAGCCTCAGTCAAAACAATATCATCCACATACATAACTAATATGACAGGAGAATCCCCAGAACCTCTAGTAAACAGGGAATAGTCATTCAAAAATTGATGATATCCTCTATAATACAAAGCTTGGGATAACTTTGGATACCACTGCCTAGAAGCCTGTCTTAAACCATATAAAGATTTCTGAAGTTTGCAAACCAAAGGGACAAAAGAAACAGGGACAGAAAGTCCAGGTGGAAGTTTTATGAACACCTCTTCATCTAAATCACCATGGAGAAAAGCATTGTTCACATCTAGTTAAAATAGTGACCAATGCTTTTTAACATCAACTGCTATCAAGGATTTGATGGTGGACATCTTGACAACAAGTGAAAGGGTCTCATGAAAGTCAATACCCTCAACTTGAGTGCCCCCTAACTACTAATCTTGCTTTGTACCTCTCTAGACTACCATTAGCTCTATATTTGATCTTGTAAACCCACTTGCACCCAATGGGTTTCTTTCCAGGGGGAAACTCCTTAATGGATCGGTGTTATTAGCTTCTAAAGCATCAAACTCCTTCCTCATAGCATCTTTCCATTCAGGAATAGGTCTTTGCTTGAGAATAAGTATAAGGTTTAAAATGAACTTGCTTAGCTAACACAGAGGAACATGAGGTAGAGCTGGAGCTTGGGATGGTGGATTGACAGATGTAGTCTTAAAGATAACTAGGTGGTTTGTGAGGCCTAGAAGACTGCCTAGTGGGAACAGGTGGTTGAGGGGGACAAGACTGGGCATTCTCAGGTGAAGCAAGTGGTTGAGATGTAGGGGAAGATGAGTGATTTGGAGAAGCAAGAGAGTATGAAGGAGAAGATGTGAAAGGATCAGGAACAGATAAGACAGGACAAGAGGAAGTGGAGGAAGAATCAACACAGAAGAGGGAACAGTTTGAGGATCATCATTGAAACTGGAAAAAGGAAAGAGAAATATAGAAGTGGATGACTTAGAAGAATGAAAGAAATGAAATATGGTTTCATGAAATACTACATTTATGGAGACAAAACAGGACTGAGAAGCTGGATTGTATAGTTTGTATCCTTTCTTGGCAAAAAAGATAGCCTATAAACACACAAGGTGATGCTCTAGGAAGAAACTTATCTCTAAGTGAAGAGGGAACAGTAGAGTAACAACGGCAGCCAAATCCCCTTAAATGATCATATGCAGGAGACTGCCCATATAGGAGCTCATAAGGGCTCTTGTTATGCAACAAAGGACAGGGAAACCTATTGATAAGGTAAGTGGAAGTTAAGAGACAATTACCCCATAATTTAATGGGAAGGTGGGATTGGAATAGCAAAGCTCTAGCAGTTTCAAGTAAATGTCTATGTTTTCTTTCTACCACCCCTTTTTGTTGTGGAGTATAAGGGCATAAGGTTTGGTGTACAATCCCTTTATCATAGAAGAACTAGATCCAAGATCCAGGGCATTGTCACTTCTCACAATTAAGCAACTCTGATTTGTCCTGGTCAGTTAGAGGATGGGAAAATTTTCATCATTATGAGGAGGTTCCAGTTGTTTCTTCTCAAGTCATAGTGAACAAGGTGACTCAGAAAGGTAGTGAGGTACAAGATAGTACGAATCTGCAGATTGAGAAAGTAGCTCAACACAAAGCAATTATACCAGCTCTGAATTCTAATAACAATGAAGTGTGTTAGCAGGTTACTAAGCCAGACATGAAGGTTGATATTAAATAGGTTAATATTGAAGGTTCATTGTAGCAGTCAAATAAGCAGGATGGGTGTAGGGTTGTTAATATGATGGCCTCTTCTTCTAGTTGTTTAGGGAATAATAAGGTTAACATTAATCAAGAAGGGGTTGACATAATAAGAGGTGGAGACAATTCAGACACTGCTAACTTCAAAGAAGTAGCTAGTGATAAGTTGTCTCCACTCAAGCAGTCTTCTCATAACAAGTTTTCTGAAGGTTGTGATTTAGTGAAGACTTCTCCCAATAAGATGTTGCATGATTTGGTGTCTCATAACACTGATATGGTGGAGAATATGGACCTAGGCCTGGAATTGAGTAACAAGGTTGAGGTTGGCTCATCTTATTATGTGTTAAACGAGAATATGTTCAATTCAAGTGAGTCTTCTGCAAAGTCTTCTACAAAGGATACAAAAAAAGGTAGCAAACAGGCCATCATGGAAAAACAACATCCTAACATGGTATTATCAAAGAGGATTGCTGCTAAAACTAACTTCAAATGATGATTAAGTCATTGATTTAGAATATTAGATCAGTGAGAACTCAAAAAGCTTTTCATAGGCTTC
The DNA here is from genome assembly GCF_029784015.1 of Lycium ferocissimum. NCBI lineage: Eukaryota > Viridiplantae > Streptophyta > Magnoliopsida > Solanales > Solanaceae > Lycium > Lycium ferocissimum. The sequence goes on from NW_026725638.1 coordinate 17,289, forward strand.
AAATGCTTAATAGGCATCATAGATCCTTTTTAATAGCACTGATGGAACCTTTCCAGCAGTCTAGGCAAATTCAGCAGTATAGGAGAAAGTTGCATATGCATTCTGCAGTTGCTAATTGTAATGGGAAAATATGGATTTCTGTTGTTGATAGCATTGATGTGGAAATGTTACTTCATACTACTCAAAAATTATCATTGAAACTGCTCTTTCAAGAGTTTAATTAGGCTGTTATTATTGCTATTGTGTATGCTAAATGTGATGCTTCTTATAGATTGGAGTTGTGTGATAGTATTTATAACCTTGCCAATACAGTTTCTTTACCTTGGATGGTTGGAGGGGACTTCAATGTTGTGTTGAATCAAGAAGAAAAAATTAGAGGATTGCCTATTGATATGAATAATGCAAAGGACTTTGCTTTATGTATCAACTCATGTGAATTAGAAGAGGTGAATTTCAAAGGAAGTCTTTTCACTTGGTGGAACGGTAGAGCTGATAATGAATGCATTTTTGAAAGGCTTGCTAGAATGCCGGTCAATTCATAGTTTCTGCACTTGCTTGGTCAAATTGAAGTTGAACATTTAGCCAGAACTGTCTCTAATCATGCACCCATTCTATGTTCTTATAGTGAAGTTTTAGCAAATGTTTCTAGACCTTTTAAGTTTCTTAATTTCTAGACAGACCATGTATCATTCCTGGTTATTATCAAGCTGCATTGGTTCTCTTATGGACATCTTGATCCTTTCATCAATTTTAAAGTCAATCTAAGAAGGCTGAAAGGTGTACTATCCAGATGGAGTAGGGAAGTCTATGGTAATATATTCAAGTAGTTGATTATCAGAGAAGAGATTGTTAGAATTAAGGAAGATATGTTTAAAGAAACTCCTTCAGCAGCTAACAGATATGTGCTTTAATGTGCTCAAACTGAGCATAAAAGATATTTGCATTATGAGGAGGATTATTGGAAGTAGAAAGCAGGATTATATTGGTATTCTGAAGGCGATAGGAATACTATATTCTTCATAATCTTGTCAAGGATAGAAGGAAAAAATTGATGATTAATAGAATTTAAGGAAGTGATGGGGTCTGGTTAGAGGATAAGGTTCAAATGGCTGCTGAGGCTGTTAAGTTTTATCAGACTCAATTTTCACAAGAGGAGGAGCATTTACAAAGCACTTTACTTGATCATGTTCCTAAACTTATTGATCAGCAGACTAACATTGCTTTGTGTAAGATGCAAAGTCTAGAGGAAGTCAAACAAGCATTATTCAATCTCAATGGGTCAAGTGCAAGTGGTCCCGATGGTTTTTCTGGAAAGTTCTACCAGTCATGTTGGGATATTATAGGGTTTGATGTGTATAAAATGGTAGTTGAATTCTTTAAGGGGCAAACACTTCCCAAGTCCATCACTCACACAAATCTGGTATTGCTTCCAAAAAAAGATATTGTGCAAACTTACTCAGATCTTAGACCTATAAGACTGAGTAACTTTATAAACAAGATCATATCAAGAGCAGTGCATGACAGGCTAGAAACTGTATTGCCATCATTGATTTCTAGCTACCATTCCGGTTTTGTTAAGGGGAGGAGCATCATTGAAAATGTGTTATTAGCACAAGAAATTGTGACAGATATCAGAAAGAGGGGTAAACCTGCAAATGTTGTCATTATGTTAGATATGGCAAAGGAGTATGATAGAATGTCCTGGAATTTCCTCACTAAAGTATTGCATAAGATGCGATTTGTAGATGAATTCATTGATCAAATATGGAGACCGCTAGCCAATAACTGGTATTCTATATTGTTCAATGGGCAGGAAACTGGTTTTTTCCACTCAACTAGAGGAGTTAAGCAGGGTAATCCACTTTTACCTGCCATCTTTATTATATCAGCAGAGGTGTTATCTAGATCATTAAAGGCTTTGTTGATGATCCTAGTTATGTTGGTTATGGGATGCCTAAGTGGAGTCACAACATAAATCATCTTTCATATGCTGATGATACAATCATCTTCATATCTACAAAGAAAGAGTCTCTTTAGAAAGTTATGTATGTATTACAATAGTATGAGGAACTCTCTGGTCAGTTGATCAATAAAGAAGAGTGCTTTCTATATGTTCCACAAGGTGGCAAACAATTTAGCTCAGCAGGTGGAACTAGAGACTGGATTTTCAAGAGACTCACTTAATTGAAATATCTGGGTTGTCCCATTTTGCATGCAAGAAGAAAGAAAGTGTTCTATAATAATCTTATAAAGAAGGTGAAAAATAAGCTACAAAACTGGAAAGGAAAGCTATTATCATATGGTGGAAGGCTGTGCTAATATGAAATGTGCAACATTACAGTTTACTTATTATCTGCAGTTGTGCTAACTAAGTACTCTATCAATGAACTTCATAAGATATTTGCAAGATTTTTCTGGTCTAACAAGGAAGAAGGCAGAAGCAAACACTGGATTTCCTGGTCTAAGATCTGTCTTCGAAAAGAGGAGGGTGGTGTTGCATTTAGATCACTGTACGATGTATCAAAGGCATTATTTGCCAAGTTATGGTGGAAGTTCAGGACTGAAAATACTATGTCAGCAACTTTTATGTGGAATAAGTATTGTAAGAAGCACAGGCCAATTGAAGTACAGTGGAGGGGTGGTTCTCAAATTTGGAAGAAAATCACCACAAGAAAGTATAGAAATGACAATAAAAAATTTAATATTTGGCAACAACTTAGTTTTATTGTTGGTAAAGAACTTTTTTGTTGCAAAAAAATATTTTTGTTGCCATAGTATTAATTATTGTTGCAAAAAGTACTTTTAGCAACAAACAAAAAAAAAAGTTATTGTACGTTGTTGCAATAACAACCATTGGGAAAAGTTTATGCAACAAAAAATAAAATTTTGTTGCCAAAAGTACTTTTTGCAACAATAATCAATTTATGACAACAAAAATAATTTTGTTGCCAAATATATTTTTTCTTGTAGTGAATGCTTGAAGCTAGGGACTTAGTTGATCAACATATTTGGTGGGAACTTAGAAATGGAGAATGCAATGTGTAGCAATATAATTGGACCAGACTTGGTTGTTTAAAACAGATGGTCGCAGTATAGGCTAATATTGATGAGTTAAACTACTTCATGACTGATGAAGGATGAGATATTCAGAGGTTGCAGTCTGTCCTTCCAATGAACATAGTGAATCACATTAGTTCTGAATTCGGAGCTGGTGAAAGGATTGATGAAAAGGACAATCCTTGGTGGATGCTGACTGCAAATGGCAAATTCTTAGTTAAAAGTGCATAGAATGAACTTAGGCAGCATGGTCAGGCTTCTGTGCAGGTTGTTATACCCCATTTCAACCGGAGTCAAATGGTTTACAACATTTCGGTAATTCCGAGGTTAATTAAAGTTTAAGGGAGTCGCCATCTAATTATTTATGGTGAATTAGGGCACCTAAGGTTATTAAAGTAATTATCTAAATTTGATTTTATTTTAAAGTCTACGAAACCAAAATTCTAGGTAGGGATTCTACTAACTTAAAGGGAAGGTATTAGGCACCCTTTAAGATCCATTAATAATGGTTGTGACGCCGGACTCAAATTTAATTAGGCTAAGAATGTAGACGTAATATTTTATAATATTTAAGAAAATATCTTTATAAGCATTGCTAAAGTTATAGATAGAAATTGAATGCTATTTAAAATGAATCTTGTAGAAAAATAATAGTTGTATAAAAGAGTTTAGTTACAAATAAACTAAAGAAACAGGATGTGTAACGTTTATATGTATTTGGAGAAAATGAGTTATGCCAACTAACAAATTAAAAGGATTATTTAATAAAATTTTAAAGGGCCTTTATAGAAAGATTATTAGTTCAACGTAGGCTTGTGCAAAAAGGTTGTTTTTAAAAAAATATGTATTTCGAGTGTTAAAAAAAAAAAAAAAAAAAAAAAAACTAAAGTGAAGAAGTTATCCATAGAATTAGTTTGCCTTTTATTTCTCAAATAAGTTAACGTTAGTGTAAAATATGTAACGTTTTAAATTTATAAAATAGTAAGAGTGAATCTTGATTCTTTTACTCAAAATATGTAGTCATGCTATTTTGAAAATCAATTATTCTAATAAAATATTGTAGATACCATAAATGGTTTAACCTAAAAAGGAGGAATGAAACCTATGAACTAATTGTTAGTTTCTCTTTCAAATTAACTACCCATCGTACTTAAACTAGCCCCTTAATCCCACTAGGTTTATTCTAGTTAAGAAAAACAAACAAGCAAAGTACTAGTTGTATAATTTAAAGGCACAAAATAAGGATCAAATAAAATTAAATGGGCTAAACCCATTTAAGGACTGCTAGCGATACATTCAATGTTGAGCTTCGACCCAGCAACTTTAATATATTGCTTCGGGTGGCTGATGGGGCTGACCCGAGAGACATTTCTTTAGGCTTTGCCCAATACCGAATGCGGGAGGTGACGAGTCCCTCGGACTCGTATGCGGTGGCCATGCATACAAAAATGAAGGAAAAAGGATTAGTATGTAATCCACAAATAAGGCCAAATACATCGCAGTTTAGCAAATTTACTAACCACAATAACTAGATAAAATGTTACTAAGACCATGTGATATCACCATGTACGCGCATACATATCCTATATCAAACTAGATTTACCTCTTATAGGCCTTAATCTCAGGCAGTTGTGGCATTGTATAATCACTAAACTTATATGAAACATTTAAAAGCATCATGACAACGTTGTGCACCAACATGATCGTGAACAGGCAGTAATCGAACACAGATTCTTAACTAGCCTACTCGACTTTTAACAATGGCATTTAGATTAAACATGATCATTTAACCAATGTATCATATAAACTAACATCTTATCGCCTACTTTGCTAATTAGCAAATAAATCACAAATAGATATGCTGCTCTACTGACTACTACACCAAACATCCTAATACCACATTTAACTAAAATGTGAACCGAAACAGCAAGCAATCGACAGAAGCTAATTAAAACAACTAAAAAGGGGAAAATCACCTAGTAGTATTATTGTACTAAACTGTCTCATACAATTATCTCATACGTCATAATGACGGGAAGCACAAGAAAAGCTATTTAGTGCTAACTGTTATTCAATAAGACCACTCTTTTGGAACACAAAATTTCATCTATATTTAGAATAGTAAAGATTAGCATCCCGAGGTTCGCTACGATTCCTTAAATAGAATTCTTCTCGAATGAAAGTGAAAGAATAGACCAAACTTATGTCAAGATTTGCTAACACGACACCAAAATACTTTCGAATTCGAACATAATATTCAGCCAAGATTCGATTAACCATGTTGTAAAAAATGATGTCCTCGTATTACGACTTGACCATTAGCAGATTACCTTGTTATTTATCCGAAGTAGCATTAGGCGGTTGGACACATCAAAAAGACACGTTAAAACTCGAACAGATTGACGGGGAAGCTTAAAACCTCGACTTAGTTAATCCGGATTCTAAAACAAATGTATAAGAAAGAACATAAAATGCAAACTCACGTCGACATAATAACCATGTTCTCATGGATTCGACAAGAGATACAAGTAATAAAGTTGATCAATAACTTAATCACAAACAGGTCAAATACCATAATCTACAGGACGTTGTTGCGCATAAATTAAGCTATTAAATACAAACTCATATCTTATACTCGAATATCGTCAATAATCAGTAAGTCGACTTTTAACTCCTTTTTTTTTTTCACGATATCTAACACATAAAAATCTAAAGAAAACCGGCGGTCTCGACGGACACATAATGAGAACATGACTACAACGAAATTTTAGATTCGAAATAAAAGACGATGTACTGACCTTTTATTGGTGCGGTGAATAGGGACAGGGGTCGCGAATCTACTCTCGTAACGAACAGATTCGAAGCTCGACAGAATGAGTTCGAACGACTCCCTTATGGCTATCAGCCAACAGAAATAAAGTGAGACCTTTATCACGGTTAAAGTTCCTAAAAATGAAGTAAGTTTTGGAATCTGGTAGTGTATTTCGAGTTGGGTGACGGCTCAAAAAAAAATTTCTTTTCATTAGGGCTCCAAAACGTTAGTATTTATACATACGAATTAGGGTTCTTCCCGCGGGAAATCAAGAATAGAGTTTCAAAATAAAGAAAAGAGGTTCAAAATAGCCATTTGGCTTTTAGCAGCAGAAGCATCAGGTCACGGCAAAAGTAGCAGCAAGCAAGGGCGAACTTGCAGCCCGTTCACGTGATTTGGTCAGATTTGTACTCAAAATGGTGAGATTGAGACTCTAGGTTCGAGATCTGATGTACTATCCAAACACGAAGTGAGACAAAGACGTTAAAATATGATCAGACAAAGATAGAAAGAGATAATCTTTGCACCGAAATGGCATGGTGATTGTCACACCCTAATTTCTGTTAGGGCGTGATGGGCACAAACCATGCAAGTGAGCGAACCCGGCCCGACTCTCGTAACATTCATAATCATGCGGGCCCATAAATCATAACGAGAATGCATAAAGAAAGTTTTCGAAGAACAATATGCTTTTCATCTTTCTCAAATCAAATGAAATACGTAATATATACACCGTAACACAATGCAACCCGAAACCTTCCAAGTTCACGAGAACAACAACAATACATTACTTCCTTCCGAATTCATAAACTATACTGACAATTCATACATCGACAACATCATTCCCACAAATACAAGAAACATTCTAAAAATTCCATTAACTTCTACAACAAGTCACAAACGACTATAATTTCAATTTGAGCCATTAAACCTTCATTTTCTTCACATAACCCACAACACAACAACCAAATTACACTAAATAAAAGTAGTCCTTCATTTTTACACAACACACATATATACACGGCCACAACACCAACACCGTACCTTCGTGAATTTCATTCATTTTCACGCTCACAACATACACAAACCATGCATAACATATGAAAATAAGGATTAAATCTTACCTCTTCCATCCACCTTCTCCCTTGGCTAGAGTTGTCCATAGCAACAACAAATGATTTTCTTGCTCTAACAGAATAGTTCGTCCTAGGGGTTATCTGCAAAGTCGTGTCCGGTAGAGTCCTATTTATGGTGTGAAGCGCGCCACATTTATAAACAGGAGGCTACAGGGCATCTAGGGTGGTTACTTTTCTTTCACATCTGAGATTGTGCCATTGAGCCAAGTCATAGGAAATGAGATTTCTTGCACTAACCTTTGGTTTCAGCAGAAGAATGACATCGATAGAAGAAAGCGATTGATGATGTTGGAAGTTACAAAGTACGCAGGTAAGCAAAGGTATGAAAGATATATGTCGGGTAAGATATTAAAGTACGACTGAGATACAAGTTAAAGATTAAAAGAGAAAGTAAACAAGATTTGGGCATATGAGGTATGTTCATCATTTCCGTACTGTTGATGATATTGGGAGCCCCGTGAGGCCGTGATATGATATGATATGTGTATATGTATGCTGGCCCTGTGAAACATTATTGGTATTTCCTGCGTGTAGGTTTTGAGATAGTAACAGTTACAGAGGAAACTCTGCCGAATTTTTTTCAGAAATAAAAAGAGAATGAGATATAGGTTTGTAATACGACTTGAAAGGTCGTGCCGATAGTAATGGTGAGGTCCGATTAAACTACGAGTACGGCTGACATCGAGAGAGAAGTTAATTACTAAATTGAGGATAAGAATAATTAGAAGGTCGATATCGATACGATAGAAGAAATTGGAAAGGGCTTGTGATACTAAGAGACGATTTAGAAAAGGCTGGCAAACTTGATAGAGAGTTATTTAAGGTACCGACTGAATTGATAAGCAATGATGAATTATGACGAGCTTATAGTTAAAAGAAGTAATAGTGAGATTGAGACAAGAGTACAGAGGAAGAGAATTGTGATGTATATGAATGTATTGATAAGACAGCTTGCGAGATATTAAGGATAAAGTTGATCAGAAAGGGTAAAAGGTTAAGAAGTGTTACACTATGAGATCGAATACGAATGGGACAATGTGAATATAACGGAGATTGTTATGAAAATAAGTAAAGCCTAGTGAGAAAGTGGCCAAAGCTATGATGTGATCTATGTAGTTAGAATATAAAGGCAAGTGTGAAACGGAAAAGCGAGCTATAGAACGATTAAGGAAGGCTTAGCAAGTTCTGTAGGGGAAGTTCGCTAAGATATTTTGGGCTAATTTGAGCCCCTTCGTATATTCGCATAAAGATTGCAACAGAATGTGTGGCCGGAAGATTGAGAGCAAGATCTGAGCAAAGGGACGGTAGAAGAGTTCGAATTAAAGACAAAGAAATATGGTTGGGAAATAAGACTGCATGTATAGTAATAAAAGAAACCCCCCCCCCCCCAGACCCTTACAAGACCTTATGAGACTAATTGAATATTCGAGGACGAATGTTCTAAAGGGGGGAAGGATGTTATATCCCGTATTTTGTACGTTGGAATATCTTAAGTTGGTTGCGACAAGTTATGGACAAGGTTATTTTTTTCCGACTTTGTTAGAATGCATAAGTTGCATATTCATCTTTTCATTGGTATGGAGTGTTAAGGGTAAATTTGAAATAAGGAAAATTTGGGGTTAAAAGTGAATTATGAAAAGTTAATTATTTTTCATCAAATTAAGGGCTAGAAGTGAAATAAATATTTCATGAAAATGGCCAAAAGAGGCCATGTGGCAGTGCATGTGGGATGTGGGCCATAGGCCACATGTGTAAATTATATAAGTAGTTAAAGATGACAATTAAATCATCTTCATCATTTTTCATCCCTTAGAAATTTCAAGAAGCTTGGAGAAAACATAAGGGACCATTCGGCCAAGGCAAGAAAAAATGGAAGATCATGAATAGTGATCAAAAAATAATTTCTTCTAGTTTTCCTACCAATTGGAAGGTCCTCTACAACGTGGAGTAGTTGTTGGAGCAAGAAAATCGTTTGTTGTTGCTATGGACAACTCTAGCCGAGGGAGAAGGCGGATGGAAGAGGTAAGATTTAATCCTTATTTTCATATGTTATGCATAGTTTGTGTATGTTGTGGAGTGTGAAAATGAATGAAATTCATGAAGGCATGGTGTTGGTGCTGTGGCCGTGTATATATGTGTGTTGTGTAGAAATGAAGGACTACTTTTATTTAGTGTAATTTGGTTGTTGTGTTGTGGGTTATGTGAAGAAAATGAAGGTTTAATGGCTCAAATTGAAATTATAGTCGTTTGTGACTTGTTGTAGAAGTTAATGGAATTTTTAGAAAGTTTCTTGTATTTGTGGGAATGATGTTGTCGATGTATGAATTGTTAGTATAGTTTATGAATTCGGAAGGAAGTAATGTATTGTTGTTGTTCTCTTGAACTTGGAAGGTTTCGGGTTGCATTGTGTTACAGGTTTCATATATTACAGATTTCATTTGATTTGAGAAAGATGAAAAGCATATTGTTCTTCGAAAAACTTTCTTTATGCATTCTGTTATGATTTATGGGCCCAACATGATTATGAATGTTACGAGAGTCAGCGGGTTCGCTCGGCCCTAAGTAAGGGTCGGGTGCCCATCACGCCCTAACAGAAATTAGGGTGTGACAGTGATGGTCTACCATGGTTGGGTAAAGTTTTGGATATAAATCGAAAATGGAATGGGGAGAAGAAGGATGGACGTGGCTGCTGATGTTGGTGAATGAATTAGGTTTAAGCCAAATGGGAAAGGGGCTGTTTTGTTCAACCGGGCTGGTCTTAATTCGGATGGGCTTCATTTGGGCTACTAAAATTGGCCGAAAATTGGGCCATTTGTTTGGCTGAGCGATGGAGATTAATTGGGCTGCTTTGTTGGTCTTTTTCCAATTCTCATGCTTCCTCATGGGAATTTATGACTTGGAAGTGTATGTAATAATCACATAATTAGTAATTAATGGTATTAAGGATATAATTCAATGTTACTAATTTATTAATAATAGCAAACTATAAATATATAGATAATGTAATAATAGCGTAAGAAATATTATCTATCTTAACTTTATGATTAACAAGTAATAAATAGGTAGTAATGTGAGGGTAATATTAAAATACTAATTGTAATAAAGTAGCGTTACACCAAATAATAGCAGCAATAATGATAACATAGTAATGAGTAAAAAGTATTTAGATTATCAATAAAATTAGAAGCCCACGGGACTAAATCGGAATAGATGAGGGACAAAATTGGGTGTCAACATAATTGCCCCTCTTCGACCGGAGATGATGTAAGAGTTTTCGGGCAAAGAAGTCGACGTAGTAGCCAATTTTGTTCCGACCAATGAATACGAACTTGGAAGAACTTGATGAAGAATGAGTCAGGAAAATATTACGGGATGGAAAGAATTATGGCTGACCCAATCTCGAGTCACCTACGTATCTCGGGTTTTGTGAAAATTAAGTTGTATGAAGTTGAAAGAAGCGGGTCGATACGGACGCTGCGCTTTTGCCCCAGTGTCGAATCATGGTAAGACTGGGATAGAAAAGGCTTGCAAGATTGTGAAAAGAGTTGGTTAAGTAGAGTTTTAGCGGTGGATATGAATGAAAATTTAACCTACGTGTCACGTGTTTGTGAACATAGGCGGAATTGAGCTCGAGAGTAGATCCGTGACCTTGCTTGTGAGTTTGATATTCCTCTTCAGCATGTTTGCCCCAGTTCACTGCGTAAGATAAAGTTTCACGTTGTGCTGTGTCTCTGTATGTAGATTGTATTTTCTGTCAAAACTGAAATTCATGTCAAAACCAGTAATAATCCGGGGTAAAGTTGAAAATGTAAAGTAAATATGAGTGTGAGAATGAAGATGAAGCCGTGTGGCTTATAATGAGGTCGTGTGTCCAAATGTTGTCTCTGGTTGTCTTCAGGGATTTGAATGAATGCGTGACGTTTATCTTTGAAGGTGTAACAATATCTCTAGTTGTATTTGGCGGCTTCAATGATAATAATAAAGTCTCCGGCTGTCTTCCAAGACTCGATGATAAATGATGTCTGCGGAATTTAAGGTAAAGTCGTTAACGTAGGTAAAGTGGATGATAAAATAAAGTAACAAAGTAGAGAGTAAAGTAGAAGTGCAGCCGTTCGGCTTATGCAGGTGAGGTTGTGTAGCCATGTGATGTCTCCGATTGTCTTCGAAGATTTGATGAAGATTCCCGTAAAGTCCGGGGTAAAGTCGTAAAGTGGATGACGTCTCCGGTTGCCTTCGGAGATTTGATGAAACATTCCCGTAAAGTCCGGGGTAAAGTAGGTAAAGTAAATGATGTAAATGTAAATTCCCGTAAAGTCCGGGGTAAAGTAGGTAAAGTAAATGATGTAAATGTAAATTCCCGTAAAGTCCGGGGTAAAGTAGGTAAAGTAAATGATGTGAATGTAAATTCCCGTAAAGTCCGGGGTAAAGTAGGTAAAGTAGGTAAAGTAAATGATGTCTTTGGTTGTCTTCGGAGACTTGATGCCAATTCCCGTAAAGTTCGGGGTAAAGTTGTTAAAGTAAGTAAAGTGAATGCTGTCTCCGGTTGTTTTCGGAGATTTGATGAAAATTCCCGTAAAGTCCGGGTTAAAGTATTTCAAGTAGGTAAAGTAAGAATATAGATTCCTGTAAAGTTCAGGGTAAAGTCGTAAAGTTGGTAAAGAAGATGATGAGAATATAGATTCCTGTAAAGTTCAGGATAAAGTCATAACGTTGGTAAAGTAGATGATAAAACAAAATGATAAAGCAAAGAGTAAAGTAAGTGCATAGCCGTTTGGCTAATAACATTGATGGTATTGCGACAGGCCAAATTAATGACACGTAATCCTGATTCGATTCGTCTTCAATCTCGACAACCTACAAAACAGGTATACTTGTTAATGAGGTCATAAAGCTGTTGTGATAAAATAACATTGAAGATAAAGTTAGAAATAAAGCCGTTTGGCTTTTAATGCACGGCCATAATGAGCCAAGTGATGCTTTTCGGCCAGGATTGATAGGCTTGACTATCGGTCTCGCAACCTTTTGTTCCTGCACTCAAAGAAAAATTCTTAGTTTGGGCGGGGGAAGTTGATTCATGTTGACTCGAAGCTTGACGTTGTTGGCGCTCCATTCGTCTTGTTTGTTTGGATCTTGTAATCTCCATTCAAGCCTCGAAAGATGAACGGTAGTGAAACAATTGAGAGAAAGTATTTCATTTGAAAGGTAGGTATGTAAATATATGTATAAGGAAATGTAACCACATGCATATAAGTTGTGAAATATATATATATATATATATATATATGTAAATGTATGTATGTAAGGAGATATATATGTGTAAATATATGTATGTAAGTTGCAAAATATTTCTGCCAACTTCAGACTGTGACCCTTCTGAACAATTGAAAGGTCATTTGTCTAAAATACTTCCTGTCTGGTAGTCTTAATATTATCAATGTCTAACTCTGCTCTTGTCTAATCTTTCAAAATATGCCCCAGTTTTGGCTCAGAAGGGTGTACTAAATTTATGTTGTGGTGTGACCGAACCTTATATAGGTTGCCTACGTATCCTGCCGAAGGAATCAGGTCATAACGTAGTTCGTACGGTACGTAAAATGATTTGAAATTTTTAACAGAGGGACCGAACCCGATGTGGATTGCCTACGTATCCCACCAAGGGAATCAGGTCGGCGTAGTTCTGTTATATAAATGGTAAAAGTTTGTTGGCTTTCTACCTAAATATGTTTGACCTGTATGTTGATAGGCTACGAATCCCGCCGAGGGAATCAGGCTAAGCGTAATTCTTCTTGTATAGGGATTTTGGGTTTTCTGTTATAATGCAACCGAACCCTATGTGGGCTGCCTACATATCCCACCACGGGAATCAGGTCAGCGTAGTTCGTACGATTGTTAAAGGAAAGGTTGCAAACTAGGCTGTCTAACTTAATGTCGTCTTTTGATTTTTCTTGACTGATAGCTAGCTTTCAGGCTTATGTCATCACCTATTGGCCATCTTGCTTTCTTCCAAATGGAATCTTGTCTTGTCCTCTAGTTTCTTTGTTACTCCCTCGAGGCTTATGTTATTCATCTGTTCATTTTAAGTCACAATCATAGAGTTGGCAGATTTGATAAATAAAGTAGAAAATAATAATAGATGATTAAGGAAAATCAGAAATGCATTCATAGTTTTTGCAATTTAAGCTTCCAAAAGATGAGGTGAAACAACAAAAGTTTTAGGGCACAATTTAAGCCTCAATTTTAAAATTGTGCTATCTCAAAAGTTCACTACATGTTCAACTCTACCAAGACTCCCAGCGAAGCAGGGACGGAGTACAAGTCCAGTTCTTTAGAGTTTCTCCTGGTTCGGTACCCCAGATGGTCGGTGTCTCGGTGTTGTAAGTAGTTGTAGTAGCAATCTTCGTTGGTGCTTGTCTTTGGATTGTTCCCACGGGGGCGACAAAGGTTGATGGCATGATGGCTTCTTTCACGTCTCCATCGTCTTCAACAGTGATCATGTTCACGTTGGCATTTTCATGAGTAGGTAGAGGGTTGTTTTCCACGTTGGGCCGAGCTCCAGTAAGTTGGATTGCTCCTTCCTTAATCAAGGCTTCGATTTTGTTCTTGAGCCCATAGCAATCCTCAGTGTCGTGCCCAGCGACTCCAGAATGGTAAGCACAGCGCTTGGAACCATCAAACCATCTTGGAATAGAATCGAGAATTTTTCCTTCAATCGGTTGTATCATGCCTGCTACTTTCAATCTTTCGAACAATTGAGCCAAGGGTTCAGCGAACCGAGTGTGATTACGGGTATTTTTGATGTCAGTGTTTGGACGGGCCTTAGGTGCGGTGTGTGGTCGATTTTGGTAAGTGGGAGCTTGAACAGGTTGATATGGACGTGGGTTTTGATGTGGAAGTGCTCGGGGTTGGTAGTAATTTGTTTGGGTATTGTAGACAGGGTAAAGAGATGGTGGAGTTTGGTAAGGCTCAGCGTAATGGTAAGGGTAGAAAGGCTGTTGTGGATGGTTAAAGTATGTAATGGCTTGGCTTGGCTTATGTCCTTGGACATTCATGACCGCAGCAGCATCTTCTTTCTTCTTTTTAGTCCCACTGATAGAACCAGATTGAATAGCCTTGTTTACTGCTTGCAAAGCAGTAAGATCCTGAATTTTTCCTGATTTGATGCCCTCTTCTAAGGCTTCTCCCATTCGGACAACTTCTGTGAATTTCTGTCCCATCATACCTATCATTTTCTCATAAAATATGCCAGCCTGGCATTCAATGAAAGTAGCAGTCATTTCTCTGTCATTCATCGGGGGTTGAACCCTCGGTCGTTTTCCGACCTCCAACGCAAAGTGCATACTCGCGGAACGACTCGGTTGACTTCTTGGTTAACTTAGTCATATAGACTCGTCCGGTGTGATGTCGGTGTTGAAGCGAATCGATCCATAAAGTCCTGGGCCATGTCACTCCAACCACGCCATTTACGGACGTCCTGTTGTGTATACCAATTAAGGGCCTCACCAGATAAGCTCCTGATGAATAGCTTCATCCTTATGTTCTGGTCTCTACCTACTCCAACCAATTTGTCACAATAAGCCCTTAAGTGTGTATGAGGATCGCCGGTTCCATTGAAAGTATCGAATTTCGGCCGTTTGTACCCTACGGGAAATCGACGTCAAGCTGAACACACAGATCCTCGTATTCTACACTCTTAGTTCCCCTAGCAACTTGAAGGTTTCTCATTGCTTCTTTGAGTCGTGGATCTCTTTTAGCAACATATCGTCTGCCCTTGCTTTTGCCTCTTTCTCCATTTCCTCGTATTGATCTACTTCGGGCTGGAACCTGACCGTTACTGGGTTGGTATAGGCTTGTGTTTCCGCTGCATATACCGGAGGAACATACTGCGTGTTAGGAGTGGCAAAATGTGCCCCTTGTATATGTTTGGGTTGGATAAGTTTGGACAGTGGGAGTGTTTTGGCCTGGAGGTGGTGTGTTATAAGCGGTGTTTGTAGGTAGTTGGTTTGGTGGGTTTAGAGGAGTAATTGTAGGTGGCGGATTAGTGCTGGTAGGTAACGGAATATAAGGAGTGTGAATTTGTGATTGATTTGGTGGGTTGACGAGTGGTGGATTAGGAGTAGCGTAGGTATTGTAGGTAGGTGGTTGATTTTGTGGAGGAGTATAGACGGATGATGGATTTGGTGGAGGAAAGTTGTTGTTGGCGGGTGCATTATTTTGTGGAGGAAAGTGTTCAGGGACTGGAGATTCAAGTGATGGAAAACGAGGTGGATTTGGTGCGACAGTTCTGGGTTCAGGAGGTGGACTTTGGAGTGTAACGGATAAGTTGGTCAGGTCCCTAACCCAATTTAGTTCGCCACGTAGGTCCTCAATCTCTTGAGTCAGACGGGCGATATGTTCGTCATGTTGCATAGTATTTCTATGTTCAGAAGTCTCGGGAGGATCGTTAGAGATTACAATGTTTTCCAAACCAGTTGAAACGGATGTGGATGGATCAGTTATGATAATTTCTTTTCCTTGCACAACCCAGGTACGTCGAGGTAGTGATGACGTCTTCGACCTTGTGAGTAAGGATGGTCGGCCGGCTCGGTATCAACACGAATCAACTCTCTTTTGGGAATAAACATAAAAAGGAATATAAAGTGCAAATGATGTTAGTCTCATTAATATCTAGGTAAAGTCATGATCACGCAGGGTCAAGTAAGTCATATAGCAAATAAATTATCAAATAAAGTCAAACAAGTTGTCAAACGAGTATATCAAACAATAAGGCGTCCTAATATGCATGTGACCTCTTTGTGCCAGAGGTAGGCCTAACGTTTGTTTGAAGGGTAAAGTGTGCCATAATACGTCATCCTATTGCTTTTGATTAATTAAACCAATTCTATTCCAAAATAAAGTACAGAAGTAATGTAATATTATTACATAACAAATGAGTACAACATAAAATGTTTCCTAATCTAAGTAAAGTAAATGCAATTTCCTATGTCTAACTTTCAGCTCCGGTTCGTGATGTCCTGGATCTTCGTTATTTGTCGTACTCCAATGCAAATCCATACCTGTCATAGAAACGTTAATTATTCCTTCCCTCCTAAAGTTTAATTAATTAAAACAAACAATCAATATTCAGGCACAATTACCCTTCAAACATGCACATAAAGTATGATTTGTGTCACTTGGGGTCGTGAACCCACTCGGACGTTTGGGTAAAGTCATCTAATGGATTTAACACGCCAAGGGTATTAAACCTCCTAGGTCATGAAATGTATGCTCTTAGTAAAGGGTGTTGGTTTAGCTCTATCTTAGGCTGACTAAGAGTTGGTTCACTATGACACAAAGGTTCCCCCAAGCGGACAACTCGGGAGTAAAAGCTACGCGATCGCACACGATCGACTAAATCCACAAGATCAGTCTGACTAAAAGTGTTTTAGTAGTGCACGGCCGCGAACCGCGAAACCGCTTTAAGTGTGTGAATTTGTGTGAATTTTTCAGAAGTGGAGGAAAATAATACGGAATGACAGTTTATCAAAACAGTAACATTTAAACATTTTATATCAAACAAGCAATTAATAGCACGTAAAGAACAGTCAATAACAATAAAAATTAAAATAAACACACAAAGCCTAATTAAAACTAAGTCTGTTATGGTTAGAACCTAAGTGAGTTCCCCAGTGGAGTCGCCAAGCTGTTATACCCCATTTCAACCGGAGTCAAATGGTTTACAACATTTCGGTAATTCTGAGGTTAATTAAAGTTTAAGGGAGTCGCCACCTAATTATTTATGGTGAATTAGGGCACCTAAGGTTATTAAAGTAATTATCTAAAGTTGATTTTATTTTAAAGTCTACGAAACCAAAATTCTAGGTAGGGATTCTACTAACTTAAAGGGAAGGTATTAGGCACCCTTTAAGATCCATTAATAATGGTTGACCGACCGGACTCAAATTTAATTAGGCCAAGAATGTAGATGCAATATTTTATAATATTTAAGAAAATATCTTTATAAGCATTGCTAAAGTTATGGATAGAAATAGAATGCTATTTAAAATGAAACTTGTAGAAAGATAATAGTTGCATAAAAGAGTTTAGTTACAAATAAACTAAAGAAACAGGATGTGTAACGTTTATATGTATTTGGAGAAAATGAGTTATGCCAACTAACAAATTAAAAGAGTTATTTAATAAAAATTTAAAGGGGCTTTATAGAAAGACTATTAGTTCAACGTAGACTGTGCAAAGGTTGTTTTTAAACAAATATGTATTTCGAGTGTTAAAAAAAAAAAAAAAAAAAAAAAACTAAAGTGAAGAAGTTATCCATAGAATTAGTTTGCCTTTTATTTCTCAAATAAGTTAACGTTAGTGTAAAATATGTAACGTTTTAAATTTATAAAATAGTAAGAGTGAATCTTGATTCTTTTACTCAAAATATGTAGTCATGCTATTTTGAAAATCAATTATTCTAATAAAATATTGTAGATACCATAAATGGTTTAACCTAAAAGGAGGAATGAAACCTATGAACTAATTGTTAGTTTCTCTTTCAAATTAACTACCCATCGTACTAAAACTAGCCCCTTAATCCCACTAGGTTTATTCTAGTTAAGAAAAACAAACAAGCAAAGTACTAGTTGTATAATTTAAAGGCACAAAATAAGGATCAAATAAAATTAAATGGGCTAAACCCATTTCTGGGACTGCCGCGATCTGTTCACTGTTGAGCTTCGACCCAGCAACTTTAATATATTGCTTCGGGTGGCTGATGGGGCTGACCCGAGAGAGATTTCGTTGGGCTTTGCCCAATACCGAATGCGGGAGGTGACGAGTCCCTCGGACTCGTATGCGGTGGCCGTGCATACAAAAATGAAGGAAAAAGGATTAGTATGTAATCCACAAATAAGACCAAATACATCGCAGTTTAGCAATTTACTAACCACAATAACTAGATAAAATGTTACTAAGACCATGTGATATCACCATGTACGCGCATACATATCCTATATCAAACTAGATTTTACTCTTATAGACCTTAATCTCGGGCGGTTGTGGCATTGTATAATCACTAAACTTATATGAAACATTTAAAAGCATCATGGCGTTGTGCACCAACATGATCGTGAACGAGAAGTGTCGAACACATTCTTAACTAGCCTACTTGACTTTTAATAAGAAGATTTAGATTAAACATGATCATTTAACCAATGTATCATATAAACTAACATCTTATCGCCTACTTTGCTAATTAGCAAGATAAATCACAAATAGATATGATAACTCTCGACTACTACACCAAACATCCTAATACCACATTTAACTAAAATGTGAACCGAAACAGCAAGCAATCAACAGAAGCTAATTAAAACAACTAAAAGGGGGAAAATCACCTAGTAGTAGTATTGTACACCTTTTCTCATACAATTATCTCATACCTCATAATGACGGGAAGCACAAGAAAAGCTATTTGTTGCTAAGTCATATTCAATAAGACCACTCTTTTGGAACACAAAATTTCATCTATATTTAGAATAGTAAAGATTAGCATCTCAGGTTTGCTACGATTCCTTAAATAGAATTCTTCTCAGAATGAAAGTGAAAGAAGAGACCAAACTTATGTCAAGGTTTGCTAATACGATCTCAAAATACTTTCAAATTCGAACATCATATTCAGCCAAGATTCAGTTAACCATCAAACTGTAAAAATGATGTCCTCATATTACGACAGCCATTAGCAGATTACCTTGTTATTTATCCGAAGTAGCATTAGGCAGTTGGACACATCAAAAAGACACGTTAAAACTCAGAGAACAGATTGACAGGGGAAGCTTAAAACCTCAACTTAGTTAATCCAGATTCTAAAACAAATGTATAAGAAAGAACATAAAATGCAAACTCACGTCAACATAATAACCATGTTCTCATGGATTCGACAAGAGATACAAGTAATAAAGTTGATCAATTGCTTAATCACAAACAGGTCAAATACCATAATCTACAGGACGTTGACTGCATAAATTAAGCTATTAAATACAAACTCATATCTTATACTCGAATATCGTCAATAATCAGTAAGCCGACTTTTAACTCCTTTTTTTTTCACGATATCTAACACATAAAAATCTAAAGAAAACCAGCAGTCTCAACACACACATAACAGAACATGACTACAACAGAAATTTTAGATTCGAAATAAAAGACGATGTACTGACCTTTTGTTGGTGCGGTGAACGGGGACAGGGGTCGCGAATCTACTCTCGTAACGAACAGATCCGAAGCTCGACAGAATGAGTTCGAACGACTCCCTTATGGCTATCAGCCAACGGAAATAAAGTGAGACCTTTATCACGGTTAAAGTTCCTAAAAACGAAGTAAGTTTTGGAATCTGGTAGTGTATTTCGAGTTGGGTGATGGCTAAAAAAAAAAAAAAATTTCATTAGGGCTCCAAAACGTTAGTATTTATACATACGAATTAGGGTTCTTCCCGCGGGAAATCAAGAATAGAGTTTCAAAATAAAGAAAAGAGGTTCAAAATAGCCGTTTGGCTTTTAGCAAACGAATACATCGAGTCACGGCAGTAGCGGCAGTTAGCAAGGATGAACTTGCAGCCCGTTCACGTGATTTGGTCAGATTTGTACTCAAAATGGTGAGATTGAGACTCTAGGTTCGAGATCTGATGTACTATCCAAACACGAAGCGAGACAGAGACGTTAAAATATGATCAGACAAAGATAGAAAGAGATAATCTTTGCACCGAAATGGCATGGTGATGGTCTGCCATGGTTGGGTAAAGTTTTGGATATAAATCGAAAATGGAATGGGGAGAAGAAGGATGGATGTGGCTGCTGATGTTGGTCAATGAATTAGGTTTAAGCCAAATGGGAAAGGGGCTATTTTGTTCAACCGGGCTGGTCTTAATTCGGATGGGCTTCATTTGGGCTACTAAAATTGGCCGAAAATTGGGCCATTTGTTTGGTCGAAATAATGGAGATTAATTGGGGTCGCTTTGTTGGTCTTTTTCCAATTCTCATGCTTCCTCATGGGAATTTATGACTTGGAAGTGTATGTAATAATCACATAATTAGTAATTAATGGTATTAAGGATATAATTCAATGTTACAAATTTATTAATAATAGCAAACTATAAATATATAGATAATGTAATAATAGCGTAAGAAATATTATCTATCTTAACTTTATGATTAACAAGTAATAAATAGGTAGTAATGTGAGGGTAATATTAAAATACTAATTGTAATAAAGTAGCGTTACCTGCAAATAATAGCAGCAAAAATGATAACATAGTAATGAGTAAAAAGTATTTAGATTATCAATAAAATTAGAAGCCCACGGGACTAAATCGGAATAGATGAGGGACAAAATTGGGTGTCAACACAGGTTACAAGATTGTGGAGTAAAGCTGTTCATTTCAAAATCTACTTCCTACTATGGAGAGTTTGGAAATTTAAGTTACCAGTGGATGAAGTTCTCGAGAGAATGCATATATTTGTTGTATCCAAATGCAGACGTTGTGCTAACTCTCAATATGAAGAAACCATGCAATATTTGTTCCTGATAGGTGATTTTACTATGTCCATTTGGTTATACTATACTACAGAAGCTGGAATCGCTGGTCCTCTAGTGTAGATTCACCAAGCAGTGATAAATCGGTGGAATATGCAGTGTAATCCTACTCTTAAAGCTGTTTATCAGGCTACTCCAGCTTTTATTTGTTGGCAGTTATGGAAAAGAAGGAATGCTATTACTCATGGTAATAATATGAGCAAGGTTAAGGTCATAAATGGGATTAATCATAATCTGTTTAAACTTAGTTGATCTTTGTATCCATGGTTGAAGCATGTTCCTTTGGATTGGCCCCAGCTGGTGCAATTCCTGCAAGGATACACACGTCATACAAGGATCAGATTAGTGCAATAGAAGTGTCCTCATGAAGGGTGGGTTAAGTGCAACACAGATGGTGCTTCTAGGGGTAATCCAGGATTAAGTTCAGCAGCTTTCTGTGTGAGGAATAAGAGAGGTGATTTGATATATGCTCATGCATGAAAGCCACAAAATACAACAAATATTGTTCTTTGAGGCAAGTGCAATCCAAGATGGAATAGCATACTGTATTTCTAATCATCTGATTCCTGTGGTTATCGAATTAGATTCATTGACCATGATTAACATTTTGGAAGGGATTTGGGACAGTCCATGGAAGATCAGTGTGGAAGTAAGGAGGATCAAGTAGTGCAGAAATAAGGGTCATGTGCAATTTGCTCACATATTGAGAGAAAGCAATGCACTGGCATATTTTTTAGCTAACACGGTTGTTGATTTTGCAGGTACAATTCAAATTCACAGCTTTCAAGAGTTATCAACTGCTACAAGGAAGATTCTGAATAGTGATAAAAATGTATTGTCATCATCAGGCAGAGAAGACTACAGAACCGGATTGATTGCTGATAATTTCTTCAACAGACTTAACGGGAATCCCTTTTTTAAGCCTACATAGTTATCTAAGGTTATCCTATCTAGTAAGTGGTATTAACAAAATTTCTGTTCAACCTGCTAGAAGGATTTCTTTATATGATTGTCACAGGATAGCTTTCAGTTTTTAGTTTATTGCTTTAGATGAATTTCAGTCATACTAGAAGGCACGAGTTTCAAAACACCATTAGATGGAGAGTTTGTCAGTTTATGGCTTGAAGTTGTTCACATGGATTTGATACCATAGCACCCGGTGAGAGCTTAAGGTGTCTGATAGTGGTATCAATCCAAAGCAGCAGATGATTGCATACTTAACTGATAGATGGAAATTTGTTTGCCTCTGCATCACCATGAGATAAATCATCACCATCTATTGTTGTGTGATTCTTTTGCTAAAAAAAAAAATGTTTAAGCAGTCTTAGCATATATAAGATAGAATAAGTGCCGAATAAGAACTATATCATCCCCAGGGAATCTAGTCTGTAACAATACAAGAGCTACTAAATACTACAAGTCTGAGTTGCCATGCAAGGCTTATAAACACAAAAGGAATAACTTTCCGAAGGCAATAGACAAATTATGAGATGAGTGGAAACCCGAGCTGCGGGTCTGGCAGTAGCTCACCCTGAATCTCCAAATAGAACTACCTCAAGAATCACTCACAAGGGTCTGACGTGGATCCTATAGCGAACTCTACACTCAGAAAAGAGTATAGCAAGGTAGTATCATTACAAACACTATGTACCGATAGGTATCATAGGCCGACAATAATTAGTTCACACATATGAAGAAAGAAATCAACAAGTAGACATGTAAACAATTAAGAGCACTCATAATACCAAGTCAACATAAGGTAAATCCAAGTATCAAGAGTCAAGTACGAAGTCAAGCAATAAGAAATGTATGTAAGAGTGAATGCATATGCGATGCAATGCAATGCAATGCACTAGCCAACTATCAATATTGTACACACATGCTAAGGACGAAATCCTCCACGTCTCAATAATCATGACCCTTGGGGGACCCGCATAGTCCATGTACGCCTTCATCAAGGCAAGAAACCTCGGGCAGTGAGTATAACACATTCTGCTCCGGTAACAACCTCGGATCACAGATTCTCATCTCTCTTTTACATGATCCGGCAAAGACCTTGGATGTTCCTTTGTCTTACTTATCATCATCAATACCAAGTCACAGTTCATATCAATGCATCATATGAAATGAGAATGTATGGCATGCAAGATATCATAATCAATAATAAATCATAATCAAGATCTCATCCGTGTCTTATCATAAGAACACATCACAATTCAAGCCTAATTTCATGATTCTTCCTCTTTCCGATGATAAGTGACATAACAAGAGAGGGATGAATGCATATACAAGTTACAACATAGCAAGTAAGGAGACAAGCCTACGAATAACAACAACCAACCTAATAGAATTTCACCCCAACTTCATACCCGAAGGCCTATCATGATTTCCCATTCAATATCTAACTTCTACATATGCTTCACTAATTGGAGTCCAACCAAAAGGTAAACCGTAACTTACCTCGATGCCGAGCGGGTGCCACGAACTATCCAACACGAGCCTTGCCCTTCCAAAGAGCTTCTAAATGATCGAAGTCTATTCAACAACGTAATCTACATTAGAAACGAAGGCTAACAATACCCATATTGCGACAATACTATTCAAATTTGAAATAACCCTTTTTAAAGAGGAAACCGAGCCCACAATGGGCAAATAGGAATTTCGAGCAAAAATCAATAAATCAAAACTTAGGAAGTCTATTACTTTCCCTCAATTACTAATTAAGCCCAATTAATTATCAATTTCACCCTTTAATAAAAAAAAACCCAAATTACAAATGAACCCTTGCCTTCCATACTCATAAACCAAGAAATTTAGATAGATTCAACTTAGTATCCACTTAATTCAAGTAATTCATGACTAGATTAAACAAGATTTACCAACAAAACCCATTTTCATAGCATAAGATTTCAAGATGTCAAAACTTAGAGTTACAACCTTGCTTGCCAACTAACCCAATTAATTTCATCATGGACTATAACTCAGATCATAAATAAACATAAATTAGCGTTAAAAGAACTTACCCAAAAATGATTCAAGCCAAGAACTTCTCAATTCGCCCTTAGTAATAGTACTCTCTAGGTTTCAATTTGGTGAATGGAAAAGGAATGGTTCGAATAGGAAAGTATAAAGGAATCAGTTCAGCTGTCTCCGCTTATGCGGAGCAAGGATCCTCTTACGCACTCCCGCTGAGGTGGACCTTATTAATGACTCAACTTCTCATGTCTGTAGGCCATGTCCAGCATGGGCGGACCATCAGAGGAGGAAACACACCCGCGGAAGCGGGACATCAGAAAATTTGTTCACCAAGTTCCGCCCAAAATCTCGACTTCTATCCGAGACTTCCCGGATACAAAATAAACATACAAACACGTGTAAAAACGCGTTACGGACTCAACCGTGGCCTCAGAATTCCCAACAGAGGTCCCCTTGACCCGGTCAACCTCCAAATAGCCAAAACCAAGTTTCCAACCAAGGGTACAAAATGCTTCCAAATCCCTCGAGAACCGAACAAAACATCCCACCAAGTCATAATAGACCCTCTGGACCTCCTGAAATTGACGAAATTCTGAAAAAGGTCCGTTTATCCAAAAGTCAACTATCGGGCAAACATTTTTCACTTTAAGGTTCTTACTTCCTCAAATCCTATCAAAACCCGCCCGATGACCTTGGGAATCTTATCGCCCATCCTCGCGGGTCAAAAATACTCTAACAGGGCTAGGGGAAGAGTCAACTGGGGTAAAAGGGTCAAAATGCACATACGACCAAACGGGTCGTTACAATATACCACATCAGTGACGGACAAGAACCCTGGACTCCTTATAAGAATTGGGCAATTCTCCTCCTTTTAAGCTAGCTTTTGGGTGTGAGTTAGACCTAATGCCTAACTTGACATCTACTATTACTACTCAATTTTTTTTTACCTATAACTTTGGTCAAACACATTTCTTCTAAAATAAACATTTCTTTTAAAAAAAGAGAATTAACACTTCTGATTTTCTAAAATTTTTATCAGGCATGAGATTAAGCTCTTATGAAAAATTCATTATAAGTTGAGGCTAGGTTAATAAATAAGGCTTTACCACATTTGACCGCTCCACCAAATCATCACAACCGCTAGTCAAATATATAGAAGATACACACCAATTATGTCTAAAATATGTACATTACATATTATATATAAAAAATATATATTTATCGGCTATTATTTTAGTGGGATTTTTTTTTTTTATATTATAGTAAACATTCCTAATAAATAAGCTCTAAAAACGTTCCTTTTTTTTTTTAAGCCAGTATATTGATTTTGAGTGTTCATGTTCCACATTGAATGTGAAAACCACTCAACACGTAAGGCAAAATGGCATCAATAAATCCTTGAAGACAACATTTTTTTTTTTTAACTTAGACCTACCATCCAAATAAGAACACGTACATCATTTCTTTTCTTTCTTTCTTTCCTTTTTTTTTTTTTTAAAAAAAAAAAAAAGGGCGAAAAAGTTGAAAGCACAATTATCCTTTTTTGGTTCTTCAATCTGAAGTTACACTCCAATTTATTTAAAGACGAAGGCATGTCTTTTCAAAAAGAAGAATACTATTGCTCAAAATGACCCCGCACACAGTACTCCACCTTCGTCGTTTTTAGCGTTCCCTTAAAAAAAAAAAAAAAAAAAAAAAAAAAAGGTGCCACTGCTTATTTTTATACTAATATATAAAATGGTATAAAGACTATCCAAAACCTCAAGATTTTTCTCCTGTTTCTATTTATGCACTAAATATTTAATTAATTAGGCAGAATTTAACAGCTTTGTAAAAGTAATTCAACGAAGTTTAAGGCATAATATGTAAGGTCAAATAATGAAAGACCCAAAAACAGAAATGCCATGAAATTTAAGAATGAGAAATACAAGTTGTTCAAAATAAATATAAGAATTTTATACATAATAAAATAAAAACTTCAGGTATAGTTTCCACTGCGGCCATCATGCCTAGATTTAATTTATCGTGTATTTATTTAAATACTACTATAAAAGGTTGTTTTACATAAACTACAATATTAGTTATGAATCATACGTGGTGGCAGTATTAAATTAATTTTGCAACCAACTATTAGCGAAAAGGTTGTGTCCTCGAACGTGGGAGAGTACTTAATTTTGCTCAACAATTATTTAAGTATTTCTTTTTACCAAACTTTTACAATTCTGTAAATTAGACTTTTAAAGGGGCTTGCCATTGAAGACTGCTCTTCTGGTAGATCACAAGAAACACATTGCTCCAAATTGGTCCCATACATAAAAATTAAAAAAATTAAAAAAATAAAAAAATAAAAAATCTCGTTTATAGCAAGTCAAGAATAAAGAAAACCAACTCATAATCAATGAGAATTACTTGCGCCCTACATATTCATGTTTTTTTCTTACTCTTTTTTTAAAAAAAATAAATAAATAAATAAATAATGGTATCTGGATCAACTATCCACTTCGACTATTTGAACGAATATCAGTTATTTCTCACAAATAGTACCAGGTAATTCTGCCCACCAAGATTTGAGCACTACATGTATTTTATTTATTTTTACTTTTTATATGTTGACAATGTCCAAACCAGCTCGTGCACATGTCGATTATTCGATGGTAAAAGATTACCTGCACTCGGTATTTATATCACATCAACACATATTTGAACATGTGCTTGCTAATACACGACTATTCAATTGAATAGTTGTTATCCTTCACCAACATAAGTACTAGATAACACTGTCTATGAAGATTTATGAACACCCTACCTATTCATGCACTAGTGAAATTATCCACGCTTCGCGCGGTGATAATATTAGCAAACTCATATTTTAATTACCTGCCTTCTACAAATAAAGATATATAAAAACTTATACCGTCACGTATATTTAACGCATCCAATTACAATCTTTTTTGTTAAAATGATTGCCAATAATGGTGGATAAGTATGGTAAACATTTGGCTCCTTTCTTTAGGACTGGCAGATTATATTCTTAGGGGAAAAAGTTTGAAATTGAGCAGAAATCTCATCTGGGTTTGAAGGATAAGAATTGGAACATCAAAGAAAGATATATTTAAAAATTGACAATAAATAGAAACAATCTAATAATCAGAAATTTCAACCGATTTTGGCAAATTCTTCTACATGTCCTGCAAAATTGAATTTCTAATTAGAATGATGTTGCAATGTAAGTCAATAAATAAAAAAATTCTGCAAATACAAAGCAAAAGTTAAACCCACCTAATCAACGAAAATAGCTGATATTGATCTACTAGATGGCCCGAGCCCGTGCAAAGCACGGGCGAAAGTTGTTATATAAAAGTGGTCCGACTTGGAGTTTTAACTAAAAAAAAGGAATCAGTACCATGAAGTTAAATATTACTTATAAGATAATATGCTTCATATTGTGCGGAACAAAGTTATATTATTACATTGCCAAGCTTGCTAGAAAGAGAAAAGTTGTGAAATTCTTGATGTTCAACCAGTTGTTGTCGGTTGTGGAAAAGAGAAGAGAAACTTGTATAGGTTGACGTCCAGAGTTACTGGTTGAGATGAGGGATGCAGCTTGGGTAACAAGTCTGTGGTTGCAAAGTTCATCTAGCTTCTCGGGGGATGACGCAAATGCTTCAGCAATATGGGTCAAACAGATAGATGCATGCTCTAATACCTGCAGACACAAACACACGAACATACAGACCACAACAATGAGCAAAAACTGTCTTATAATGGTCGAGCAAAAACTGTCTTAGTTGTGGTTAGTTTTTGATTCCTCAAGTGTTGCATGTTGGTAATTTCTCTTAATTTTGAAATTGAAATTGAAAATTAAATTGAGGTCAATTTTGTTTAAGTTTATTTTCTCTCATTGATCTCTTTCTGTAACCTAACCCATATCTTGCTCTCCTAGGGGCTTAGGAGGACTCTCCTTTTTTCTCTTCTTTAATCTCTCTCTCCAAATACCCTTGAGGTAAGTTCACAGTTTCCATGTCCATATTCTTAATTAGTAGGGAACATCAAGTTACATTTTTTTAACACACTTGTCTATTTATATATGAGAAGTAAGTTAGCTTTATTTTTGTGCAACGTTCCAAAGGATCTATATTGGTGGCATGACATGGTCTTCTCTAGGAAGTAGTTCTAATGATATACTATGCTTATGACTGTACAAATTTACCCTAACATTCTATAGTGAATGACTATTTTTCTTCTAGATTGTTTACAAAGTACTGTTCATCTGGAGAAAATGGAGGAATATGCCAAAGCATTTGCTATATTTGCTAACTGCGGTACCACTAGCCTAGGTTTTTCTATTTGTGCAAAACAATTCCAGTTAAGCTAATTCTTGTTCTTTTGCAGTCTATTCCAGCTTTGACACACATATATATAACTTTACCTTATATAAAAAGTTCTTGTTCTTGTGCAGGAAGTTCACTTTGCTAACTTCACTATAATAAAGTATAATTTCTCAAAAGTCAAGTAACTAAATTTAGAGCTATAATCTACTTTTTTTTTTTTTTTTGGCGCTTCCAGAGAACCACAGGGAGCAGATTGTTATGTTCCGTTTACTTGATTTACAAGATGGGATTGCTTCTTCTAAATGTTTTTTTTTTTTTTTTTTTTTTTGGTATTTTTGTCTACGTGGTAATACTAAGTGTCTTTAATTCCCAGTTCTTTCACTTTCTCTCCCTTTGGTGTTTTTTAATGATGTGATTATTTGTAGTAATCATTGAAGTGGATTATGCACCCAAGATGTTTGATGATATATGCCTGGCTCCTCTTATTTGCAGTAAAGAAGTCCACAGGTTTTGTTTTAGGTTTGCCATGAACTCGCACGAAGGGCAGTGATCTAGTTATAAGAGAAAGTCATAATGATCTTGAGGTAACTCCAAAATACAAGCATTTGTGGGTCCAATGCGAAAATTGTTATGGATTAAATTATAAGAAAATTTGGAAACAAAAAATGAATATCTGTGAAGAATGTGAATATCAGTTGAAGCAATAGATGCTCATCGAATCCCTGAAAATAAATCCTTCATTGAAAGATAGTAATAAGTCATGATATCTCCTATGTAATGGTGTTCAGAAAGATCAGGGCATACTCTATTTATTGCATCTTCAGCTACTTATTTTGGATCTTTTCCTTTTTCCCCTCTCTTTTCGGACTTGGTTACAAACTAATATTCTACTGTTACGTCATTCATATAGGCTTGGTTGAATTAGACTTGGAGGAAACATTTGAGTATTTTGCTGAAGTAGTTTGTATGGAACGAGAAGGCTGAGTGGTAAGGAGTTGAAACTAATGAACTTTTCGTGTTATATGACAGCTGGTAAACTGATCAGCTACCTCCTGTGTGTTTACTTTACAAAAAGAATAGGCCGGCGGTGTATTTTTGTGGTTTATGATGCTGGAGATAGGTGGGGTATAGGATGGTTGGATCAGGGAACATATTTTCTTTTGTTAAAATGATTTCTAATGTGAAAAAATTATTTTAAGATGTGTTTGGATGAGTTCTGGTCAACCTCTACTATCTTTTCTCATTTTCCTATCTATCTTTTCTCTGGTATTCTGCTTTGTTCATTTGTATTGTTTAATTATCCTCTGGGTTGTCTGTGTATGTAATGCAGCTATAGAGACACTCTCCAAAATTCACATGCATCCTGATCAACGAGATAAAATTGAAAATGGAGGAAGAGAATATTTCTCAGTCCTGCTAAATTTTCAAATATTCTATCTTGGTGAGGATATAAACCATTGGCTCTATTATTTTTGCATTTATGCTTTATTTTTCTTTTTAATTCAATGTATAAGCAGTTTTTTTTTTTTTTTTGATGACATGGGAACCCGCAGCCGCTACCCTTCGGGTGCGCACAGGGTAAATCCATGTACAAGCAGTTTTTTCGTTTACAAGTATATGATTTTTTTCCCTTTTTAATTTTTTATGGGTAGATTCTGATTCAAGTATATGCGTGTTGTTTTTACTATTTGAACGCTTCTACACTAGCCACATCAGTTGCCATCTTGGCAAAAAGATCTAATTAAAAGGGAAGAACTTTGTGCAGTTAAGGATGATATGCCTAACCCCATAGGTGACTTTAACATAAATATCTTTCCTTTTGCAAGGCCATAAGTTTTGATACACAAAAATAGGTTATTTGAAAGATGTTATGCAGCGTATTCTTTATTGGGAATCTATTTGCAAATTCATTTGTATCTAAAAGAATGAAGTTTTTCATGAAGAAAATGACTATGGATAATTCTTTCATGGTGTCCTACATTTTGATTGTGCTACAATTAGTAACGTTGCTTTGTCAAGAATTCATCATTAGCTGAAAGTTCGTCCTATCTCTTTGTCTGGTGAATCTATTTAAACAGTAAGGTACATGATTAATTTCATTGATTTTTCTGCTTTTATTTGATATCTAGCTCAGTAAAAATGTGCATCCGGACGATCCTTCTAATATGTTTGTGAACTTAATGGTGATCAAATGTAGTACTTTAATATTTGAACTCCTTGCTAGCCTCTCTATTTTCATTGTATAAATGAAATTTGGTTTTTCTGTTTTCGTATTTTCCTGGTGATATGTGACTTCTAAAACTAGGTTGCTTTATTATTCATTAATTCACGAGATGGATTCATTGACTCCCCCGCGTTGTTTATGCGGCACCAAGGTCATAGTATGTTGACTATGTTCTGTTGTTGCTCAGAGGCATGTTCATATGAAGAGGTAAGAGAATGAAATTCTTGCTTCCCCAATAGAGTATAAAAGTTTCTTCAGGTTACTTTAATTGTAATACTAATGGTCGTGATGTTTCATTTACTGAAATTCGATATTTATAGTATATAAAAGGAGTGGAAAGTTCCTACTAGTTCGGGGCATATTGGTATATTATTCATGAGGAAATAGCTGCAAGAAGACAACAACATAACACGAGAGAACTTTGTCATAAAGTAAAAGGAGTGGGAGGTTCCTACTGGTTCGGGGCACATTGGCATATCATTCATGAGGAAATGGCTGCAAGAAGACAACAGCGTAACACGAGAGAACTTCGATATTTAGGTAATAATATACTTCTCTTTTCCATTTTTCAGTGTAATGATTTCTTCTACATTTATTATGTATTACATATACTTCTGATATTGAGTTTTCTATTAAAGAGTTCTATAAATGAAGAATCTTTGAGTTCCAAAATGCCTCTGCTATGTGCATTATTTCATTCAGTTCTGGTGAGTTTTTCTCTGTTGGTGCTTTTCTCATTGCACCCGATTAGCTAGCGGGATTTTAGTGCGTAATAAGTAGTTTCTCCGTACCTTTCAATAGTTCCTTGTAATTTTAATTTCACACACATGGCTACTGATATCCAGTTTGCATATTAATGCATCAAGGGTGTTCGGTAATATGCCTAAATCAACTCTTTTTCAATAATTTTTCTCTTTTGACAGTTTTCTATACTCCACTAATTTGAAAGGTGACTTTCCGTTGTAAATTGAGCCATGAAATGATGAACTGCCCTCTGCTGATAGTATACACTGTCAGTAATCAAGGCGGAACAACATTACTGACAAACCAATCTTGGACTATATCATGAAGGTGAGCTATAGTCTCTGCCCAATTTGGGTGCTATTTTATTTGTATCTACAAGGACTAATCTTTTTTTTTTTTTTTTTTTTTTTTTGGGTGTTTCACTTTCAGTCTCTTGGTCTAGATTGTTTCTCTGCCTCTTCAATGCGAAGATCAGTTGGCGTTACTACAGGAATGTGCCACACCTTAATTAAGTTTAACTGAAAGTGAGAGACCCGGTCTACCATCTGAAGTAAGTGCTTCCATCACCAGTCTTAAATGAAACATGGTGAATGGTGAAGTGTCGAACTATAGCACCGGAGCAAAAGCTATATTGCAAGTTAATGATGAGGAAAAATGGGGTTACAATTGCTGACTAGGAAAAGTTGTCTTGATCAAGCAACCCTGACGCATTGTTCTTAGAGGAAGTAGAAATTCAAGAGATGTGACGACATTTGGTATATCAGGGGGCCTCTCACACTGAGGCAAGGCTTGACTTGCTGATGATTGTAGACGGGGACTATGAACATGCAGCAGAGGATCAGATGATAAAGAAAGGCCAGATATGTTGTTAATTGGCAAGACACCGACTACTCAGTAGTGGCAATTTGGTGCAAGGATAGACTAAAACTTATGCTGTGTATGATTTGTAGTTTGGCAGGTATGCAACATGTGGTTTTCCATAGCAACGTCTATGCTAAATTGCCAGAAACTTAATAAAATGAGGAATTGATCTTTGTCTGATGAAACTAAAAAGTCACCAGAAAAATCCAGAAGGAAAATGAAAAACAGAGAATACAAAATAAAAACTAAAACATCTGGATAAATAAAAGTGCTACCAGAGACATGATAGACTTTAAAGTTATACCATAGATTGATAGACTTTAAGTTACATCGATGGGGTTTACTACATATATGCTGCACAAACTCGTTACATATAACTACCGATAACAGAGTGTGGACTTGCAGGAATCCATCACCCTCCCTCTATATACGGATTAATCTATGCCAACGAAGAAACTAATAAGACCTTAATCTTGAAGTTACTACTGATGCAATGTTTAGCTTTTGAGGCAGAGCTACTAATATTCAAAATACTGAGGTTCTTGGACTATGGAGGAGACTCACAAGAAGAAGGAGAGGTAAAAACTGTAGGGAGTTTATCATAGGAGTCCTGGTGGCATTGATATACAATATATGGATAGCAAGGAACGAAGCTATATGGAAGCAGAAAGTGCCCCTACCAAAGCTGATATGTGACAAGATTAAACAAGAAATGCACATCAGAGGAAATAGTAAAAGGAAGCGTAAGGAATGCAGAGTAGGTAGAAAGTGGATGGAGCAGCTATATCAAAATACAGATGTAGATAGATAGGTAGCTTACTTATTTGCAGGGCTATAAACAGTAGTATAGGACAATGTAATTGTTTGTTGGGTGATAAATAAAAAGTTTCTTTTCACCAAAAAAAAAAAAAAAAAAAAAAAAAAAAAAAAGCTTAGTAGCACCCAAGTCTAACACCCAATCTCTCACATTAGCTACAAGACGTACTTGAGAAATGACCATAATAATTAATATCATCCACTTAGTCAAATTTATTTTGCTTAGCGGGATTATCATTTCTCCGAATCTTCTTCAACATTGAGGGACATTGATAGAAAGAACTTAAATAAAAATTCTTAAAAACCATAATAGTATTAATAGTAACCTTAAATACTTCAACTCAAAAGGAGCAAAACACTTTAAACAAATATCTTACCCCAACTATTATCTAGGACTAATAATAACAGAAACTAAAAGAAACATGAAACCTATCAAGAAAATCAACAAAAAGAGATAGAACAAAAATGATTGCCAAAAAAGAAGGCATAAGCTTACCTCAAAGAAAGTAATCAGTTGACTCCCTGTTTGCAGTTCTTTGTTTGTAACTGTAATGTTCAAACTAAACTTTAGAATTAAAGAAAAATCAAAGCTGCAAAAAGATGAATAAAACTTTGGTGGATATGGCAAACAAAGAGAGAGTGATGTGCGTCAACCTATTTGCAATTCGTGTAACTTTGGAAAAAAGAAAAATGATTCAATGGCGTTAAGAACTTCATTTCTAATTATTAAACGTTCGCCACATTCTTGATTAATCTAGTCTCCTCACATAACAAACAAAGAGCTCTTTAAATTATTATTGCATTCAACCATAGAATGATGAATCTCATCAACCACTAAGAGGTCATAGTAGAACTGAAAATGTGAAAAAAAAAAAAAATGTGTTCCAAATGATATTACATAACTCTATGAAACTCCAAATAAAACCTCTTGAACAAAACAAAGTCGAAAGTTGTTGCACACTTACAAAGAATGGAATTATATTTTTCTTTATGCCAAAAAAGTACAATTGTTTTATCATTCTCTACTATTCATGTTTTACCCTTTTATTAAAACATGGTAGTAGTCTAATGTATAAATCTGTCATATGCAGTGGTAAGTTTCTAAAGTATAATCTGAAAGTCTGAAATTTCGTAGGCTTGGAAGAAGATTACTTCAAACTTTAACTTTTATAGTATTAAAATCCTTTCTATGATAAAGTTCCATCTTTTTACCACTTCAGTATCTTCCCAACAAATTAAAAGTCAGTGATTGCAAGTTAAGTTCATACAAGTCCAGAATTAGAGTGACATAAGTGACAGACAAGCTGGTCATAGAGAATCCAACCCTTCATACTTTTCATGTTGAAGATATTTTTACGAATGACGACATAAGGTAATGGGAGTGTTACCTAAAATGTGGAACCAGGTTTTCAGCTTTCAGTGAAGTTGGCAACTTTTCCGAGTTAGAGCAGCAAATAGATCATAAGGAGCCTATAAAAAAGAGTAAGCGGTAAACTTCCAAAAATACAACTAATTAGGGGTACATAACACTTGACATTTATGGATACAATCAGTATGAAGGTAAATAATTGAAACAATTCTATCTTGATTCTGTTTCTGGACTTCCTAATGTATCATGCCGACAACTGGTGAGAGAACATGGTTGTCCAAAGTGGACGCTTACATTCTCTTTTGCCTACTTTTTCCCCTTCCACTTACCAATTTAAGACTAACTTTCTTTCTCAGTCACAGGACTTATGAGATGTTGTACTTATGCCTACACAGCTCGATTAAATGCAAATAATTTTTTCTGTGATTATAAGACATATTATAAGAAAATGTTGAAGGCATTATTTGGACTATAAACTTCACTTTTTAAACTCTGGGTCTTAATTAGGACCTGCTAAGGTATATCTAAGCTCCTGCCTTGTTCCTTTCACAGGTCATATTTGAGCTGATCATTTTGATATAACTTTCAACATGAGATTATTATATATTATAAAGATAAATCAAATTTCTCCGACAATATGGAGCAACCAAATTAGAAAACCCAGTCAACAAAACCTGTATATTTTCATTATAATCCTGCTTAGAGTAATGGTTTCAGAGGAAGCTACTAAATCACCAAATTCCAAGTGTTAGTCCCACAACTCAACAAAAACTAAATCTAAATAGTTAATGAAAAAACTGATTTCTTTCAGGAAACTTATCAAACACATATGACAGAAATAGTATAACCTAAGGAGTTAACAATATCCAATTCATATTAGCTCATATGGGAGAACAGAATGTTTGGATTTTTAGTTTTAAATCTTTTCCTCTGTCATTTCTTAATAGACAAATAACATATTTGCAATAATACATATTATTAATAAAACTTTCTCATCATAGATGCAAGGAAGACAACGAATAAACACCCAACAACAGAAGAAATTAAAAAATTACATCCAAAAGGAAATCCGACGTCTGCTACATAAAAGGAATACCTGATCAGGAACACTAGATTAGGGTTTTCTAGAAATTTTGTCGAACACTTTATGGATCCTAACAAGTATAGCTTGTTGATGTGGTGGTAGATATTTTGCTGATAGAGATAGATTTGAGAAGGCTCTGGAAAAAAAAAGGGGCATGTGAAGAGGGTCAGAGCCTTCTGGACTTTTTTGGTAAATAAAATAAAACAAAGTAAATAGAAAATGTCCAAAAGAACCCAGCAGATAATCGGACAAAGCAGCACAGAATAGCTCAGCAGTACAATGGAAAAAAGGCCAAAAAACATTGAAGAGAGAGTTCAGGAAAATTTTAAGAACAACAATGAATTTATTTGAGCCATAAAACTGGTAAATTTGAAGAAAATTAAGGCAAGAGCCAGAAGCATACCTCAAAATGTTGACGGCGAAAACGAAGATGGACACTTCCAGAGCAGCACAAATTCACGGTGAAGACGAAGATGGACACTTCCAGAGCCTTTTTTTTTTTTTTTTTTTAAATATAGAAAGACCATTCCAGAATTCCAAGCGGGTATGTGTCATTTAACACGTGGAACCTAATGGGAACACAAATGAGGGTTTATCATTTGCCCTCATTTTTTAATTTATTTACATGAATGCCCTTCGTCGCACCTAAGACTTTCACTTATTAATAGTTTAAATTAAATTTAAATACACATTATATAGTGTGATCTATGTGAAAATGATTTCAATTTTTAGAATATCAGTACTAATGAAAATGAAACAGAAAAAGTATTAAAACAGGAAATTAAATAAGCAACAAAACACATACCTTTCAAAGTTATCTCCCCGCGACCTTTAAGATGAGACCATTATTGTATGTTTGTAAATATGAAATATTTATTACTCCAGTAACCTATAAAGACTGTAGAAATTCTTTATGCTTCATAAATATGAATTATTAAGAAAGGTTGTAACGGTCCATAAATATGAATTATGATAGGCTGCAACAATTAACAATCATTCAATATTTTTTTTCCAAATTATTAATTTGTGAATATCACATTAAATTGTTGACCACAAAAGTAACGAAAAAGATAAATATTACTGTTGGTCAAAGAAAGGTGCTACATCACTTTGGCTATATTTGCTAGACAAACAATTAGAAAACCTAAATAAATAAAGCAATTTGGACATAATTAAAGCTACCACATGCATATGAAAGAAAACTTCTTTTGATTTCTTAAGTGTGAAATTAACTTGTGGAACAAAATACAATTTAAGATTTTCTCCAAACGAATATTTTAATTTTTGCACCACAAGACCACTCTTCTATTTAAAATCAGAACCTCGAAACCTCTTTCAGCAAAAAGTTCAAATCAACTCTTTATCAATAACAAATATAATTATGGTAATTAAATTCATCTACACCAATCAAAAGAATGCCCTGTTGTGCGACTTGCTTTCAATTTCACAGTAAAAAGATAAACATATCACCACTACTTATTGAGAAGTTAGATTTGATGCGATTTTCAAATCATCAAATTTCATAAGCAGCTTCTAACTTTACATGATTTTAAATCCCTGAACATATTTAATTGAAAAAAAATTATGAATTGTAAG
Source organism: Lycium ferocissimum (assembly GCF_029784015.1). Taxonomy (NCBI): domain Eukaryota; kingdom Viridiplantae; phylum Streptophyta; class Magnoliopsida; order Solanales; family Solanaceae; genus Lycium; species Lycium ferocissimum. Next base: position 53,864 of record NW_026725638.1, read on the forward strand.
AAATTTTAGCAAATAAGAGTAGGAAAAAATTAAAGAATTCAGAGTGAATATAACTACCTTAAAAGAAATGCATTCATCATTAAATTATACCACAGAGCGTGTCACGCTAATCAATACAAATGACATAGAACATATTACCCAAAATTACCAAATAATACTGAGTACGGATAAGTTATGGGACTCAAAAGTATAAATTTTCAACAAATACGTTGGCATACCTTTCTCCCATAAAAAATAAAAAAATAAAAAAAGCAAGTGATTTAGAATATGCCTGAAAGATGATACATACAAATAAATTTAACCAACATAGAATATTCACCAACACATAAATATCACAAGAGAAATTGTAACTATATATACAAAGTAACGAAGTAATGGACCTCGGTGGAGTTGAATTGAACTTTGAAAGCTAAAACAGAGGATCATATGAGGTACAAAAAAAATTACAAAATCTTAATGATTTAATTACTCTCTTATTCCCTCTGTCATCTCTATTTTTCTCCTTTAACAGATATAGTATATACCAAACTCACAATTACAACCCAAATATGTAGTTTATCATAAGGTAAAGATACAAAGAATTAAAAAAAGTTAAAACAAAAATCTTACTGGAAGTTAAATAACAACAATAATTATTATTATTATTTGTTGTTGTTGTATTAGTATTATTATAAAAAAAAATCTTTGCTCACATGTTACCTCTTCATGGCTTCATCTGGAAAACCACCTTATTCATCAGCCTGGAGGAAAATTTGCTTCTGAAAATGATACCATCGTTAAAAATGACGAAAACACTACTTATATGACATTAACAATAACAGTGGTGTAGCAAAACATGCAAGGCCATAATAAAGACTGGAGTAATAAATATTGAAACTTACATTTTTCATCGTAAGGAATATGAAAGAGTGAAATAGTAATTATTGAGCCATTTATACCTATATTCTTACATCTTACAATATAATCAATGGGAAAATAAGGGGAAAATACCAAAAAAAGGAGAAAAAAGATAAATAAGAATGGTGGAGAGAGGTGCGCATCAGCGCTTGTACATCTTTTAGCTTTATATTATATATAGATATAGATATATAGATTTATATTTATAAGTAGTATAAAAAGAAGTCATTGTTCAGATCCATATATCTAGAGATAGAGAACCCCCCTTGCCCCAGCTCCTACCTCCCCAACCAATAACCATCCCAAAAACAAAAACAAAAAAAATGGCCTCTATGGTTTTTGCATCATCACCTTTGAGTGCTCAATCACTTGTCAAACTAAGAACAAACTCAAATTACCCTCGTTCTGCATGTTATGTTCCTTTACACTCCAAGACAAATACTTATGTACATTTATCCTACAACATTTCTCATATTGAGTCTTCCAAATCTTCATTTACCAAGGGTGATGGTTTCTCTAAATTTTCATTGCTAAAATTTCCAAGAGTTGCTTCAACATTATCTCCATCTTTGAATATTATTAAAGCCAGCATCGGTGATATAGATGGTGACTGCATATATCATTTTTTAGCACGCAAACTCGAAAAGGTGCCACAAAAATTGGGACAGAGGGAAGAGCTACTAATATTATTTTATTTTTATACACTTGTTACTTCTTATAGTTCTTTAAAATCGTTTGTTGTTTCAAAAGATTTGCCTTTCTGCTAAATTTTGTGCCAAAATAGTTAATATTATTTCATAGTTATATTTATAATCCTTTCCGTTTTGTACCTTTTGGGTAAACAATTAGTAATATATTAATTGTTTGTAATCTTTTACAGAAACAAGATTCTGTAGAACCTATACCTATCTTCCTCAGTGACTACACAGGGAAGGTTCTGCTAATTGTTAATATTCCTCAGCAAGGGTATATATCTCTAATTCTCTTATCAAATACTATGTGTATAATTGTTTTCATTATGTGAATTTCACTTTGTCCCTTCAAGTAAGTAATCATACATATTGGCCTAACCATTCTTTTGTGACATGCACGCTTTTGACCCTAAAATAATTGGCCACTGCAAAATATTTTCTATTATCTTGGATTTTTGTCTACTTCACGAGCCTTTACTTTCCCGTTTTAAAATTATAAAAAGTAATAAAAGAAATTCTGTAAAATG
>NW_026725639.1:0-55321 GCF_029784015.1 Lycium ferocissimum
GGGGTTTGCATACCATGCATACTTATAGCCCCCTATCTTGCTTACAAGATATCTAAAACCTTTCCCAATTCCCCCCTAATTCGGGGCCCGTTGTACCTTTTTCTCCCTTTCCGCCTAATTTGCCCCCCCGCGCTACCTTCGGGTTTCCCCCCTCGGGCTCTTAATTTGTCCTTAAGTCACTCTAACTCCCTTTCGCTTGTGGGGTTTGTAATTTAAAAATTTCCCCGGGGTCCCCCCCCCGGATTTCCCCCTTTTTAGACGCTTAATTTTGAAATTTCGATGAAATACGTCCTTAACCCCCGTATAATCGGCCACCTCTCGCAACCTCCATCACGTGTTTGGGGTAAGTCGAAGTCTTCCCGGTTCGGGCATAAAAATATTTCCCCCTCCGGGCCCCCGTATTCGCCTTTTTTTTCATCCCCGTCGCAATTTCTCCCCGTGCTCTCTCTTAATCGTACTATTACTTCTTTTACTATTCCCGGAGTTCGTCCCGATTGCCCATTCTCAATATTTTAAATAACACCCCGTCACGCCTACCCCCCGTTTGGGATTGTTCTTGGATAACAAGCCCTTTAAAAATCTTTTTCTTTTTTTTTTTTCGCATCAACATCCCTTTTAAATTTTTGTTATCCTCAATCTAGGATTAACTTCTTTCTGCCCCCATCCCCCTCCCCCAAAACCCTGTTTGCTTGCCACCTTCCGACATATTACGATCTATATCTCTTTTTCATTTTATTTCGGGAAAATTTTGGGGAGTTTCCTCCAGTTGACTATCTAAAACCCCCAACGAAAAAATACCAACAATGCCTCCCGGCCAACATATAAAAACATATCGCATCATGTCCCCCTCCGGGCCCCAACGTCATCGACGCAAAAACAATAAACATCCCGTATGCCCAACTCAATAAAACCCGTCAACTTTCTTGTCTACTTTCCCTTTTGATCTCAACTTGTATTTTAATCGTTTTTAATACATCGACATATGTTTTGCATATTTTCTTCCTGCTTTCGTAGCTTCCAATGTGCTAGTCGTTTTCTTGTCGATGCCTTTTCCCCGAAATCGAGGTTAGCGAAAATAATCTCTTTCCCCCAATTTGGCCAGGACGATCTAAGATATAAAAGGATAACCTCCAGATGCCCGATCCGTTTAAAAAAGTGGCGCGCTTCACACCATAAAGGGACTCAGACCGTTTTGCGACAACCCCGACGAACCGCTCGAACCAATTTGTCACCCCCCTTTTCCTTTGGGCGGAGGGCCCGACCCCTATTTGGGGCCGAGCGAACCCGGACCAAAAAGTTACTCCCCGGCTCTCTCGACACAAATATACATAACAAAAATTTATCGAAGAATAATATGCTTTTGCTTTTCTAAAATCAAAAAAAATTTGAACATACAAAACTTTAACACAACGCATAATAAAAACCGCTTACATACCCTTTCCCAAACCACAAATCCCAAACATCCGCAAAGTTCTAATACGAAACATGAATCCATATCATAACGTTTCACTCCCAGGGTTTTCTTCCGAGTCGCGCCCCGTGGGACTTTCCCCTACTAATATCTTCCCCATGGTGACCGGCAAAAACGCACCCCCGAAAAAAGGGGGCGAGAAATGTCGAGAGTAAAGCAGAAATATAATAAGCGGCCCCGAAGTAAAAGTACAAAAAATCATAAGATTTGCCTTTTGGAAACCTTTTGTCATACATATGCATATATCGGTAAATAAAATCATATCATAATCGTATCTCTATCATCGTACGTATATACGTACCCCCCCGGGGACTCGGGGAGTAAAATCATGTCATGATCATGTATTTAGGGATATACATTTTAAAATCCCGGGCCCGGCCCTCTGGGAGGGACTGGGAATAACGACCCCCCCCCCGGGACCCGAAGCCACCCCGGCCACCTCTATCTCTCACATCATCACATCATATAGATATATGAAATTTCCCCCTCTAGGGGGGACTTGAACAATGCAGGGTTACGAATGCGTCCCGGCCCCCGGGACTCAAAAAAAGGGCATTTGAGTTGACGGCGAAGGAGCCAAATACAAATAAAACTTTTCCCCAATTTAAAAGTAGTCCAAACGGAAGTCTTTGGAAAGTCAAATAGTATTATCAAATATCTTTAAACATAACATACATTAAAACCGTTTTAAAAAACCTTTGGGGTTCTTATTTCCCAAAGGATCATAGTATTATCCCAAAACCCAAACCCCGAGTCCGCCTGGGGAAAACACTATTCACTTTAGAACTTTCTACGAACAAATCAACGATCCGAGCCTTTTGCAAAGTTACAAGTTCGTATTTTTGGGATCGTTTAAAAACAAATTTTTTTTGAAAACCAACTTTTATGCAACCTTTTAAACCTTCAGTGAAAAAACAAAAAACCATAATTTGGCTATATTATGTAATGAATATCAAGAAACAAATATGGATCAAAAAAGTTATCCCCAGTAGAATTACCTCGAAAGTCGTGTCATAACTTTTTTTTAACTAAGACATGCGAACAAAAGAAAGGTGAGCTTCATACCTTAGTAAGCTTCCTAGCTAATGCGATTTACGTCTCGACTACTCTTACGATCTACAATAACATCAATAGGCGTCAAACATTAGCCATAAACATCGAAGAATCCAATTCCACGCAACAAACCACTTTTTCTCTAGAAATTTGACCATTCCATATAAACCGGACGTCGAGGAATTCAACTTCGGCTAAATCAACGACAACCATACCAACAAGCATGATAACGATATCCATAAGCAATTCAAAATGCATCAAAACATTAATAATTCCTTTCTACACAATTGACGACATTCCGTTTATCTTGAAATAATCTAAATACGATCGATTCAACTTTACATTCATATTCAAATGCTAATCCAAAGGATCATTTTATTAAGATTAAAGAATATTTCAAGTAGTACTTTAATACTCAAATCAATACATCAACATACAAGGCCTTCGAAACCTTCCTAGTCCAAGTAAACATAAACACATTTCTTTTTCTTCAAATTCTAAACTCTTCCCAAATTTCATATCGAACCTTTGAGAATTCAAGAAACTATTGATATCACATCATCTCATTTTTCCGCAAATTATAATTTCGACTTGTATCATCAAAACTTTTTTACATCATATAATTCAAACGAAAACCAAATGCTAAATAAAAAAAGAGTCATTCCTTGTCCCCAAAAAAACATTCCCCCATAACAAAAACTACACGCTACAACTTCAACATCATCTTTTCATGATTTCATTCATTTCTTCATCACATAATTCATAACAACAACAACCAAAACTAAATAACATTAGTTCATTATTCCTACAACACATAGTATCATTCAAGGGCACCACAAAACATTTTTATGATTTTCATTCTTTCATACCCCAACCATCAATATCCTAGAAGAAAAAGGGGGGGACCTTACCTTTTCCACCATTCCACCTCTCGGCATTGAAGAAATACGACAAAAGGTTTTCTTGTTCCAACAACCATTCCACGTGGACGAGGCCTTCCGTAGGTAAGAAAGGCTTGAGCAACCAATTTTCCTTGATCAACTTTAGGGGCTGGTTCGTTCAAGCCCACATTATATACATGAGATTCTCCCCTTTTTTTTTTTTTCTCTCTTCAAATTTCTTGAAATTTCTAGGCACAAATGATGAGTTGGTCTTCCCATTTCATGACTTATCATATATATATATATATATAAATGGGTGCATAGTAGGTCATTTGCACCTCTTTTTTTATTTTTATTTTCTTTTCTCGATTTTCTAGATATTTCCAAAAGATGAAAATAATAAAGATGATTTAATTATCACCTTATGCTTCCATAAATAATAACCCATGTGGCCTGGCATTACTCCACCTTGACCTCTGATTCATGAACTTTTACTTTCAAAAATTCATTTTGATCCCATATTTCATGAAATATGAATTTCCATAATTCCACTTTTAACCCCAAATCTTCCTTAACGTCTCCGTCCACGAAATCATAAGGCACTTATGTCTTACAACAAAGTCGGAAAATAACACGTCGAAGTAGCTTTAAAACCTAAAAATATTGACGTACAAATCGAGATATAAAGAAGGATCCTTTTGTTGTGAAAAGGGGGTTTAGTTTCGAATCATTTAGGGAAAAAAACCTTTGAAAAAACCCAAAATTTTTGAATTTTTAAACTTGCATACAAAAGACAAAAAGGGCAATATTTCATCATATCAAGTGCAAAAACCAAAAAACAAATAAGAATCAGATGGCGGGCGGGTAGAATTTTTTCGAGGCTCTAAATATCATAACTTAGCCATATCTAAGACATGCCAAAGGAAGGCAAGTTTTTTAAAATCAAACGCTTCCCAAAACTAGTCCAAACTCAAGTAACCCCAACCTACGCCCGGGGTCCCCAAAGGGCTCCAAATTCCCAACGATATCAAATATTGTTAAGCCCTTTAGGCATTTAATTCCCAAAATAACACTAAACTACAAATATTTTGGAAAACATTTCCCACCATGTAAATAGGGCCAACCCCAGGGGCCCAACTCGGCCCGAATCAGCAACTTGACAACAACAACAACAAACCTAGCAACATCAATAATCGTCAAAGCGATATAACATTAATAACCCTATTTTTACATCGTTTCATTATTATTCACCAACATTGATTAAATGACTTACCTTGACTGACATCGTGCTTATATATTCAAATACTTGCCAGAACTGTTCAACCAACATTCGAGAACATTATAAACAATTAGCACATTATTTTCAACAATCCAACAAATGCTCCAATTTACATGAAAACGAGTCCCAAACACGAGAACAACATCCATAACATTCCTAACTTCCGAATCATGATTTGTACCCGGCAATTCATTCTAACAACATGTTCTCATAAATATACAAATTACATCAAATATGCCATAGCCTCCAAATCAGCCCGCAACACTTACAATATCATTTTGGTCATCAAAATCTTATCGTCAACTTAGAATCACTATAACGACAACAATCAAAATACTAATTAACATTAATTCATTTCTTGTCACACACAAATGGCCCTACATTCGGCCAACACCTCCCACCTACATATTGATGATTCTCATCCATTTCTTCACTCTACAATAATCAAAACATGCTAACTAGACCTTAATTCATTGTTTCGACATAACCCTTCTATACCTATGGCCCTTCTGTTTTTGTTACATCCGGCATTTTTGCGTATTTGAAAATTTGGAAATAACTTTGAATTGTATGGAATAAGGTCAAGTGTTGATTTGAATTAATGTATGTGTGTGTCGCTTCATGAAAAATATTGGTGTGGAAGTACGGTGGAAGACAGGGGCAAAATTGGAATCTTGGAAATTTGTTTCGGAATTATAAATAAGATTCATAAGCTATTGGGCTCAAAAAAAGAAAAAGGGGGAAATTGAGGCCCAATTCATGGGGTGGCCGGCCATACATGGAGGCCTAGCCCATGAAATTTTAGCCAATTTTTCCATGTGATTAATTATATAAAAGAGATAAGTCTTGAGAAACTTCAAGAAAAAAACAAAGAAAAATCAAGAACAAAAGGAAGAGGCAATTCGGCTCCAAGAGAAAAAAAAAAAAAAAAAAGAAGAAATTCCTAGCCTTAAACCTTGGTCCAAAAATCTTGTTTTGAATTCTTAACAAGCTTGAGGTGCTCTACGACGTAGTATAATTGGTTTGGAGAAAGGGCTCCGTTGGCGGAAAGTTGAAAATTCAAGAAAAAGGTAAGATTCTTGTGTTTTAAGTTATGGAATGAATTTATACGTTATGATGATTAGAATTAGACAAGAATTATGAAAGTGTGACGTGTGTGTGCATGGCGTGTGTGTGTGTGGATTATGGATGTGGCCGTGAGCCACGAGGTGTGGGAGAAGTGATGAATTTGATTTTATTTAGTTCGCTAATTGTGTTGTTGTGACTCTTGTGACGTAAATAAAGGCTTAGCGACTCGAATTGGTGTTGAAGTTGGCATGTATGTCGTTATAGGAAATTATATGACTTTATGTGGTTTTTATATAATTGTGGAAGTAATGGTTTAAGGTGTGAATTTATGTTGTTGTGAATGAATTGGAAGATGTCAATGCAATTTTGTAATTTTGATGCAATTGTGGAAAGTTGGGATGAATTATGGTTTTATGGAAAACTTGTATATTTTGAGGAATGTGTTGAAATGTATTTGAATGGTCTTGAATTAGTAAATAAATATGAAAACGTTGACATGAAATGGAAGTGTGAAGTTGGAATTGAAACTATTGCATTAGGTCGGAAAGTTGATTAGTTGTGTTATGTTGTGATTGTTAATATTATTGATGTTGTTGTTGGGTTGTTGTTGGTTGTTTTGAGCGAGTTGAATCTCGGGGTGTCGTATTTATAGGGGAAGTCTGCGAAATTTCGGTAGCCAAATAGAAACCAAGATTGAAATGTTAACTCTCATGAATAGTAATTGGTAAATTGTGACCATTTGCAGATTAAAGACGAAACGGGAGTGGAGCTAAGTGAGCGTAAGACGTGAATAAGGTATGTAAACCTTCTATTTCCTTTTCATGGCATGATCTAGGTGTGCTGGCTTCGGTTTCGACCCTTTGGGTCAATCCTATCTCCCGGGATTCACACCTAAAGTTGGAGCGTTTTCATTCAATGGAATTGAACCAAATAGGTCACAATTGACTAGTTTGGCCGTAAATGTCTAAAACTTGTCCGAATCCAATCCGACTACTCCCAAACCAATTATTAATGATATTATGAGGTTCGCTAGGCATGTCCCATGTACGCCACCTCCATTGGCCCGGGGCGGGCCCACTATTCCGGATTCCCGCCTATCGTTTTACTTGGTTTATTTTGTACCACAATTGAAGGGAAATTTTTGGGCTATTGTCCTAACTATTGAACGATTTTTTTAAATTAATTTTTAAACCACTCCGAAGGAGTGTGATATTTTATTATTTAAATCTTCCAAAACCACTCCGAGGGGAGTGTGATATTTTATTATTTAAACTTTCAAAAACCACTCCGAAGGAGTGCGGTATTTTATTAAAAGCGATTTTTAAAACCACTCCGAAGGGGTGTGAAATTTTATTATTATTATTATGCCCGAAGGGGCTATCTTTATTAATGCAGGAAGGCATGCCCGCGGGGCTATCTTTATTATTATGCGAGGAGCGGCAATGCCGCGGGGCTATCTTTATTATTATGCCGGAAGCGGCAATGCCCGAAGGGGCTATCTTCATTATTATGCGGAACCGGCAATGCCCGAAGGGGCCATTATTGATATTATTATTATTATTATTATTATTATTATTGTTATTGTTATTGTTATTATTATTTTGCCGGAAGCGGCGCGTGTGATGTCTTGTATTACTTATTACGGATTTGTTAGTTGGATTACGATTATTTACTTAAGGCTTGTTAGGCCGGAAGCGTACATCTACTTATGTCTTCTCTTAAGCGAAGGTTGCGGGTATTGGGTTGTATGTGATTTCTTCCCTCTTAAATTGCGCGGTGGTTATTATCTATTTATTTTCGCTTTACATATTCAGTACATATTCATCGACCCCCTTTCTTCGGGGCTGCGTTTCATGCCGCGGAGTTCGGGGACGCGACCGGGGGACCCGGCTTCTTAGAGGGAGATAGATCAGGGAGTCGACACGGCTCCATTTTGCTCCGGAGGCTTGTCCTGTTTTGGTATAGCTTTATATATGTACGTGTTATACTCTATAGAAGTACGAACAGCGTGGGAGTCATAGTTCTTGTTTGGCCTTGTCGGCCGTTATTTTGTTGTACGAAATGGCAGAGGCCTTTGGCTCGCCTTGGTTTCTGTTGTATGTATCTATATATTATGTTTGAGATGCCTCGAGTTACGCGTCGATTTTGGTATTTCATTTACAACTTTCAATTCTTGTTTTAAAAAAAAAAATTTGAGTCGACGTTTAAGGGTTCGCTCGACTACGATGAGGTCGGGTGCCGTCACGCCACGACGAAGGTTGGGGCGTGACAGAGTGGTATCAGAGCGAGGTCGGTCTTCGGTATGTTCGCGGTATGCGTGTCTAGTAGAGTCTTGTTTATCGGTGTGTTGTGCACCACGTCTATAAACGAGGAAGCTACGAGACATTAATAGGGTGTCATTCTTTCTTTCATGGTGTAGATCGTGCGTATAGAGCGGTGTTGTACATAAAGTCCTAATTTAATGATCTTGTGTGTTTTCGGTAATGCCGCCTAAGAAAGGTAAAGCGACGGCGGCCCCGGAAAGAAGCGACGTGCCCGCGGATGAGGCGATTAGTCAAGCCCCGAGGTCTCTACTAGAGCTCGGACTTATTTGCGGAATACGCATCCGGCCAGGAGTCCCCCCACCTCCCCATCTCGGAGGAGCCGAGAGAGGCACGATCCGGCCCGGCTCGGTCCCGGCACACCGGTATCTCCCGGCCTCTCGGTCGGATGCCCGGCGTCGGGAGATCGGCGAAATGAAAGATGCCATACGTTTGTTGACTCGGATGCTTGCTACTCGGGGTGGACAACGAGAGTAGGAGTTACGAGTATCCCGATAGAATTTTGCTAGTGCCGAGCACGGGATTTCCTTACATTAAGTCCCCCAGAGTTTAAGGGCACGGACCCTAATGCTGATCCTCAGGAGTTTATAGACGGTATGCAGCGTACTTTAGACATAATGAAGGCGTCAGCTACGGAGTCTGTGGAGCTAGCCTCTTATAGACTACAGGGCATAGCAATTAACTGGTTTCAGTCCTGGAAGTTATCCAGAGGGAGGGATGCCCCTCCGCCGACGTGGCAGGAATTTTCAGATGCCTTCTTGCGCCATCATATGCCACCTGAGTTGAGGCGGGCAAGAGTTGACCGGTTTCTTCACTTGCGGCGAGGGTAGCATGTACGGTAGGGAGAATATAGTGTAGAGTTTAATTCTTTAGCGAGATATGCCCCTTCTATTGTGCGGGATATGGAGGATAGGATCCATACTACGTGAGAGGATTAGAGCCGGAGTTACAGGAGGCTTGTATGGCAGTTGCCATGCAGCCAGGTATGGATATAGCTCGTGTTCAAGCTTATGCCCAGGGGTCAGAAGATCGGAAGCGTCAGCGGGAGGCTGCCTCAGGGCAGGGTAGCGGCCAGCCCAAGAGGGCCAGGACAGAAGGTCGGGGTAAGGGTTCCACCAGCGAGAGCAGACCCCAGTACAGTGCACCTTCGCAGTTTCGTGGACCTCAGCGGGGTAGAGAGACTTTCCCTCGGCAGGGACAGAGTTCATCTTATGCGTCGGGCCCCCAGCAGCAGGCATGGTCGGGGCAAGAGGCGATGGCCCCTCCTCGATGTGCGACTTGTGGGAGACGCCATGTGGGACAATGCCGACGGGGTGTGTGTTATACTTGTGGTGATCCGACGCACTATGCTAGGAGTGCCCACGGGGGAGTGGGCCACGCTTGCTCTGGAAATTCGGTAGCGGCGTCGTCACCTTCGGTAGAGCCCCCGAGACGGGACCCCGGACTTCTTCCGGTCGAGGTAGGGGCGAGGTAGAGCACCTAGTCCCGGTGCGGGACCCCACATCGTATCTATGCACTGGGCGGAAGACCAGGTCCCGAGGCACCGCAGGATGTACCACCAGGTAATTTAAATTCTGCAGTTGATTGTTTTAATCAGTGAATGATTTATACGTACTGTCTCCTAAAGAACCTTCCCCAAATTGCTTGTAAGACCTATAAGGCTAATTTAACATTCGAGGACGAATGTTCTAAAGGGGGGGAGGATGTTACATCCCGGCATTTTTGCGTATTTGAAAATTTGGAAATAACTTTGAATTGTATGGAATAAGGTCAAGTGTTGATTTGAATTAATGTATGTGTGTGTCGCTTATGAAAAATATTGGTGTGGAAGTACGGTGGAAGGCCAAGGGCAAAATTGGAATCTTGGAAATTTGTTTCGGGAATTTGCAAAATAAGATTCATAAGCTATTGGGCTCAAAAAAAGAAAAAGGGAAATTGAGGCCCAATTCATGGGGTGGCCGGCCATACAAGGCCTAGCCCATGAAATTTTAGCCAATTTTTCCATGTGCAAGAATTATATTAAGAGATAAGTCTTCAAGAAACTTCAAGAAAAAACAAAGAAAAATCAAGAACAAAAGGAAGAGGCAATTCGGCTCCAAGAGGAAAAAAAAAAAAAAAAAGAAGAAATTTCCTAGCCTTAAACCTTGGTCCAAAAATCTTGTTTTTCGCGAATTCTTAACAAGCTTGAGGTGCTCTACGACGTAGTATAATTGGTTTGGAGAAAGGGCTCCGTTGGCGGAAAGTTGAAAATTCAAGAAAAAGGTAAGATTCTTGTGTTTTAAGTTATGGAATGAATTTATACGTTATGATGATTAGAATTAGACAAGAATTATGAAAGTGTGACGTGTGTGTGCATGGCGTGTGTGTGTGTGGATTATGGATGTGGCCGTGAGCCACAAGGTGTGGGGAAGTGATGAATTTGATTTTATTTAGTTCGCTAATTGTGTTGTTGTGACTCTTGTGACGTAAATAAAGGCTTAGCGACTCGAATTGGTGTTGAAGTTGGCATGTATGTCGTTATAGGAAATTATATGACTTTATGTGGTTTTTATATAATTGTGGAAGTAATGGTTTAAGGTGTGAATTTATGTTGTTGTGAATGAATTCGGAAGATGTCAATGCAATTTTGTAATTTTGATGCAATTGTGGAAAGTTGGGATGAATTATGGTTTTATGGAAAACTTGTATATTTTGAGGAATGTGTTGAAATGTATTTGAATGGTCTTGAATTAGTAAATAAATATGAGAACGTTGACATGAAATTGGAAGTGTGAAGTTGGAATTGAAACTATTGCATTAGGTCGGAAAGTTGATTAGTTGTGTTATGTTGTGATTGTTAATATTATTGATGTTGTTGTTGGGTTGTTGTTGGTTGTTTTGAGCCGAGTTGAATCTCGGGGTGTCGTATTTATAGGGGAAGTCTTTGCCGAAATTTCGGTAGCCAAATAGAAACCAAGATTGAAATGTTAACTCTCATGAATAGTAATGGTAAAGGTGATCATTTGCAGATTCGGACGAAACGGGAGTGGAGCTCGGACGAGCGTAAGACGTGAATAAGGTATGTAAAGCCTTCTATTTCCTTTTCATGGCATGATCTAGGTGTGTTGACTTCGGTTTCGACCCTTTGGGTCAATCCTATCTCCGGGATTCACACCTAAAGTTGGAGCGTTTTCATTCAATGGAATTGAACCAAATAGGTCACAATTGACTAGTTTGGCCGTAAATGTCTAAAACTTGTCCGAATCCAATCCGACTACTCCCAAACCAATTATTAATGATATTATGAGGTTCGCTAGGCATGTCCCATGTACGCCACCTCCATTGGCCGGGCGGGCCCACTATTCCCGGATTCCCGCCTATCGTTTTACTTGGTTTATTTTGTACCACAATTGAAGGGAAATTTTTGGGCTATTGTCCTAACTATTGAACGATTTTTTTAAATTAATTTTTAAACCACTCCGAAGGGAGTGTGATATTTTATTATTTAAATCTTCCAAAACCACTCCGAGGGGAGTGTGATATTTTATTATTTAAACTTTCAAAAACCACTCCGAAGGGAGTGCGGTATTTTATTAAAACTGATTTTTAAAACCACTCCGAAGGGGGTGTGAAATTTTATTATTATTATTATGCCGGAAGCGGCAATGCCCGAAGGGGCTATCTTTATTATTATGCCGGAAGCGGCAATGCCCGAAGGGGCTATCTTTATTATTATGCCGGAAGCGGCAATGCCCGAAGGGGCTATCTTCATTATTATGCCGGAAGCGGCAATGCCCGAAGGGGCCATTATTGATATCGAGCCGGAAGCGGCTGCCCGAAGGGGCTATTATTGTTATTGTTATTGTTATTATTATTTTGCCGGAAGCGGCGCGTGTGATGTACTGTATTACTTATTCTGGATTTGTTAGTTGGATTGCGATTATTTACTTAAGGCTTGTTTGCGACTCTGTACATCTACTTATGTCTTCTCTTAAGCGAAGGTTGCAGGTATTGGGTTGTATGTGATTTCTTCCCTCTTAAATTGCGCGGTGGTTATTATCTATTTATTTTCGCTTTACATATTCAGTACATATTCCGTACTGACCCCCTTTCTTCGGGGGCTGCGTTTCATGCCCGCAGGTTCAGGGGACGCGACTGTGGGACCCGCCTTCTAAAGGGAGATAGTGGCGGGAGTCGACATGCCTCCATTTGCTCCGGAGACTGTCCCTGTTTTGGTATAGCTTTATATGTGTACAGGTTATACTCTATAGAAGTCTGCGAACAGCGTGGGAGTCATGGTTACTGTTTGGCCTTGTCGGCCGTTATTTTGTTGTACAGAAATGGCAGAGGCCTTTGGCTCACCTTGGTTTCTGTTGTATGTATCTATATATTATGTTTGAGATACCTCGAGTTACACGTCGATTTTGGTACTTCATTTACAACTTTCAATTCTTGTTTTAAAAAAAAAATTTGAGTCGACGTTTAAGGGTTCGCTCGACTCTGATGAGAGTCGGGTGCCCGTCACGCCCTGACGAAGGTTGGGGCGTGACATACACGGCCATACGCTACATACCCAACCTCAACTCCAACATGACATATTTCATGAATTTCCTCCATTTTAACATACTACAACATGCATACACCATTCATAACACATAAAGCAAGATCAATTCTTACCTTTCTTCTTCAACTTCACAATTAGGCTAGGGTTTGCAAACGACACAACGGATAGTTGGATGACCCGAACAACACTTCCACGTTACTTAGGGACCTCAAATTAGTGGATTTACATCAAGGAAATATTTTTGGGGTGGCTAAATCTTGGTCTTACTTTTTCCTCCCTTTGGCCGAATGGCTATGTTGTTGTTCTTCAACTTTCTTGATTTTTTTCTAAGTATGTAGAGAATGGAAAAGATGACTACTTAGTCATCTTTTATAACCACACACATATTACACAAGTGTCCATGGCCCACACATGTGTTGGACCAATTAAAATTGGCCACAAAAATGTGTGGGGCCATTTGAAGACCACACGGCCACAAGGCTATATTGCATGATTTCCAACTTCCAAAAATTCCACTTTTGGTCCCAAATTTTCCTAGTTGTTCCATGCCAACAAATTCATGAGCAATTTAGGTCCTAAAACAAAATCGAAGGTCAAAAGTCTCGACTTTGCATCCCGGAATGGTTTTATCTCCAACCTATCATAATGTGCAAAAATGCGGGATATAACATCCTCCCCCCCTTTAGAACATTCGTCCTCGAATGTTAAATTAGCCTTACAGGATCTTATAAGCATTTGGGGGAGTTTCTTTTACAATTATCACAAACAGTTCATACATCAATCAGCATAACCAATTAAGGAATCTAAATTACCTGTATCTGCGTCTGGTAGCGCCTCCTGATCCTGTCTACGGGTCAACGCATATAGGCGGTTCGATGGACCGCCAGAACTAGAGGCTCCGCCACGGCCTCTGCCACGGCCTCCTAGTGGCGGTATGCCCCGCCCCATCGGGCGCATAGCTACGGAAGGGGAAGACGACGCGGCAACCGACCCGAGGGGAGCTGCTCCCCCTGCACTGCCCCCGAGTGGACAATCTCTCATAAAGTGGCCCTGCTGGCCACAGGTAAAGCAAGCACCCGTGGCACGACGACAATCCCCCCCGAGTGGCGCCCCCTACAGTAAGGACATCGGGGTAGGGGTGGCCTCAACTGGCTGGACCCTTCGTCCATCTGTGAGCCCGAAGCTCTGGAGCTCTGCCCTGCCCCTGAATACCCCGCATCATGCGGGCTCCGCCCGGTGAGCGTGAGGGTGTGCTGCGTGGCGGGGGAAGGGTATCCGCTATGTCGCCGGGGGGGGCCGCCTCGGGACTCCCCCGAATTTCCTCGGACCGGCCCTCGGGGTGGCCCCCGTCATAATCCCCGTCGGCCGATGCCCCTCGTGTCGATCCTCCATGCCCCGGGCGTGTTCGTATGCGAGCAATATCCATACCATGCTCGGGCCGCCATCACCAAGCAGCTATCAACCAAGTACTGGTCCAGCCCCATAATATACCGGTGCATCCGGTCAGTCATATCAGCTACATAAGCGGACGCATATCTGGCCAGCGAATCAAACTCCAGACTATACTCCCGGACACTCCTGCCCCTCTGCTTTAACAGCAGGAATCTGTCAACTCTAGCCCGCCTCACCTCCGGAGGTAGAAAATGGGCCAGGAAGGCCTCTGTAAACTCGCCCCATACGGCTGGAGGGGCGCCCTCGCCTCTGGACAGCATCCATGACTCATACCAATTAGCCGCTACATCGTGCAACCGGTATGACGCCAACTCAACCGACTCTGTCTCGGAAGCACTAATCAATCGCAGGGTACGCTGCATCTGTCGGACGAACTCATGAGGGTCCTCTGCGGGCTTTGACCCAAAAAACTCTGGTGGGCCACAAAGCAGAAAATCACGGGCCCTCTGACTATCGCGCCTGTCTACACGATCATCCCCTACTCCCTGTCTGTGAACCTGCCCCGCTACCAATCGAGTCAATAACTGGACTGCCTCTCGTAGGGTCCCATCATCCGCCCCTAGCTGGGGGGCTGGAGGTACAGGTACTGGTGCCGCGGGAGCTGGCGGTGGAGCCGCCCCCTGTGCTGCAGCTGTGGCTGCTCCAAATCCCTCTGATACTGGCAGGGTAGCAGAACTAGCCATCGGAGGCACAATCTCCGGCTCAAGCTGGGCACGGGCCCTAGTAGCTATCCGGCCCGGCTAGTCTCCTTCTGCTGTATACTTGCCCTTCGGGCAGCCCGTGGCCTTCCTGAGGCATCACTGAAAACATAACATTTCATCGTAGAAGAGTCATCCTGATAACACAGCTCTATCGCACGATCTAAGATCAGAAGGAAAGATAACATCCTAAATGTCCTGTAGCCTCCTGCGTATAGATGTGGTGCACAACACACCGATAAACAAGACTCTACAAGACACGGTCTGTAGACATTTTCGAGGACGAACTGCTCTGATACCACTTCTGTCACGACCCAACCCCGTAGGCCGTGACTAGTGCCCGAGTTGGGCACCCATACGCGCTCATTAACCAGATTCGGCATACAAACGACTTATAACCTATATAAATATTAGACGTGGCTCCAAACCAACGCATACAAACATATATACTGCACTGAAGCCGGCAAGGCTGTCAAAATATACATAACGTATCAAAGCATACATACACGCAGCCGACAAGGCTGCCACGACGGATGGGCCGCCCAAATACAACTCACACGTCGCATCCGAACAAAACTGTACATAACCCATACCTATGTCTACAGACCTCTAATACAGAACAAAAGAATCAAATGACGGGACAGGGCCCCGCCGTACCCTGAATAAACATAAACATATACATCGAAAGAGTATATACCCAAAATATCGTCTCCAGAACAAAGGGAGCACTCCGAACAGCAGAATGGAAATCCTACGCCGGTTGATCACCAAACGTGTACGTACCGGGCGGCATGAAACGCAGCCCCCGAAGAAAGGGGTCGATGAATATGTACTAAGTATGCAAACAGGAAGTACAGAAAACGAAGCCATAACCGAAGTAAAGTATACTGAACGTGAGCATAATAATCTGAATACCAAAGTACTTACACCTGATATCCAAATCATACATAAGGGGGTTCGGAAGACAAATAGGATAATCAGAATGCCAAAATGCCTCGCTTTCTTTTGAAAAACATTTCTGTCTCTTACATACGGTAAGTATCGCATATACCGCGGTCAATATCATGCATACACATACACATATACATTATCATACCGCGGCTAGGAACCCAGCGGTCAATATCACACATACACATACACATACCGCGGCCAGGAACCCAGCGGTCAGTGTCACATACACGCATACCGCGGCCAAGAACCCATCGACAATATCACATATACACATACCGCGGCCAAGAACCCAGCGGTCAACATCACATAGTGCGCACGATATCACAACCGGCCCGGGACTCGGCGAAAGAAGTAATAACAGGATGCACTAGCAGGATCATAAGTAACCAAATACAATCTAAAACATTTTCAAAGACTTAATAGGTTAATCGAAACGAACCATCATTTATAAGCCAAAACAGTAGCTAAACCAGATTTCCTTCCGAATATCACTCGGGAACATATCAAACCGAACTTCGGAACCCATAGTTACGTATCGGAATCATAAGTATACGAATCATTATTCCGGACTTAACAAACAAATATATGATCATACTCGGGGGTCAGAAAAGTAGTCATATTGAATTCTTTCAAAAGCCAGCGGAATTATACAGAAGAAGGTCGCGGGACCCACGGACGAGCGTTAACCCAACCCGGGCCCGCCTACGAAAATCATAGTCATCATATGTTATCGAATCATTATTGCAAACTCAAAAGACAAGTAAACTGATCGTACTTGAAATCGGAATAATAGTTATGTCATATTCTTTCAAAAATCGTCAGAAGTACATAAGGAAAGTCGCGGGACCTACGAACGGGTGTCGACCCGAGCCGGGCTCGCCTATGGAAAACATAGTCACCATACATCATGGAATCATTTTTGAGCATATCGAAGCGATCCGGTTCTGTCTGTGAAAGTTACGGGCGTTCGTAGTTTTCGGAATCATTTAGGAACAAAACTCTTTGAAAAACCAAACTTTTATGCAACTTTTGAAACTTAGTCATACAAAAGACATAAGGGCCAATATTTCATCATATCAAGCATGCAAAGACCAAGAAACATATAAGAATCACAGACATGGTCGGATCGTGAGAGTAGAATTTCCTCGAGGCTCGTAACATATCATAACTTAGCCATGTCTAAGACATGCCAAAGGAAGATAAAGCAAGCTTTACATACCTCAAACGCTTCCAAAGCTAGTCCAAACTCAAGCTAACCTCAACCTACGCCTCGGGCTCCCCAAGGTCTCCAAATGAGTCAACGGATATCAAATATTAGCTATAGCCATTTAGGCATTTAATTCCAAACTAACACTAAATTCTACGAAATTTGGGCGCATTTCCCCCGTAAATAGGCCAACCCGAGAATTTAACTAGGCCAAATCAACAACAACAACAACAACAACCAACCTAGCAACATCAATAATCAATCCGAAAGGCAATATAACATTAATAACCCTCTTTTTACATCATTCATTAACTGTTATAGCCCGTATTTCGTGCGTCTGGATGTTGCGAGATAATGGTGAGAAATTGAGGACAAAGACTATGCTCTAAAATAATTTTAATGTCCGAGTTGTTAGGAATATTATTTATGAATATTGGTATTGTGGAAATGTTGGAAAAGGTCAAGGGCAAAGAGGAAAATTTGCAAAGTGGCATCATGGGAAATATTGAAAAGGCTAGGGGCAAAATGGTCATTTCACAAAGTTCAAGAAAATTCAAGAAAAGGCCATGTGGCCGTGTAGTATGTGTGGTGTGTGCCACATTTTAATTAATAAGGGTAATTGTGCATGTGCATGGATGAAGCTTGCAAGAGAAGACAATTGGTCTTCTTAATTAATTTTCAAGAAAAGTGAGGAAAATTCAAGAAAAAAGAAGAAAAATCTAGAGAGGGGGCATGTGCCCCTCACATGCATGCAATATATAAGTTTATATATAAGAGGGGTGTTCATATTTTGAGAGGAAGAAAAAGAAAGCAAGAAAGAAACAAAAGAAAAAAAAGAGAGAGGGAGTCACGGCCATGGCTGGCTGAATTCAGCCATGGCAAATGATCATGGAAAAATTATTTTCTTCTTGTTTTCTCACTAATTAGAAGGTCCTTTACGACATGGAGGAGTTGTTGGAAGAAGAAAACTATCCGTTCTTGTAAAAGAAGTTCCTAGCCGTGGGGAAAAAGGAAAGAAAGAAGGTGAGTTTTGATCTTCTTTACATGTTTTATATGTGTTATGTATGGTTGTGCATGTTGTGGTGTGTAGGAATGAGTGGAATTCATGAAAAATATGGACTACATGTTGAGGCCGTGTGGTTGTTGGAAAGTTGTTTTGGAAGTTAAAGTGAATTGAATATGTATGTTATGTTGGAGGGAAGTGATAAATTAACATGATTTGGTAATGTAATCGTTGTGTGGTGTGGATGGTGGCCATAGCCGTGTGTGTGTGTGTGAAATGAACACCATTTACTTCGTTTTGTGTTAATATTAGAATGTATAGAGAAGTATGGAAAATTGATTTTTATGTGACATTCCAGTTATTGTTGTTATGAATTATGCCATGTAGAATAAAGATTGTTGTTGAAGTTGACGTGTGTAAATGATAATAAAAGTGTAAGGTCGTTGTTAAATTTGGAGGTTTCGGGTGAAGTAGTGTGTCGATTGATTCGATGGAATATTATGTGAATTGAATTGAATTGAATTGAATTGAACCGAATCGAATATTGAAGTGTTGCTAGAAATATTGTTGGTATTGTTGATAGTTTGGCCGGGTTGAATTCCCGGATTGTTGTTGATTAAAATTTGGCCGAGTTAGAATCTCGGGGATGGTGTATTTACGGGGAAGTCCGCCGAAATTTCGGTAGCCAAGCGTTATTTGAAGAATCTAGTTCTAAATGCACTAATCAAGTTTTGGTAAACATGACCAAATTGTAGATTTTGGCGAATTTGGAACAGCATATGGAGCGGAAAGAGGTATGTAAGACTTCACCCTTCTTTCTATGGCATGTCTTAGACGTACTAAGTCGGATATGAGCCTCGGGGACAACCCTATTCTCCGGAATCCGCACCTAAAGTTTCCCCTTCTTCATTCAGTGGAATTGAACTAGAACATGTGCAAATGTTGAAAAACCTTCCCAAGTCTCTAGAACTTGCATAAAGAGGACCCGAATACTTTAAGATCCTCATAAGTAACGTCACGACGCGTAACATCTGTAAATTAGGTACGCTACTTCATTCGGCCCGAGGTGGGCCCATTATTCCCGGATTTTCCTATCGCTTCGTTTGACTTATTTTGGAGTAGAATCCTAAGGAAACTTTTGATCCTCGTCCCGATTATTAAACGGTAGGTACAGCACTGTCCTAATGTAAAAATGTCTATGATGACCGTGATAACGATAATGCTATGAATGAACATACGTCCATGATAAGTACGACAACGATGATTCCTTGACTAAGGTGAAGAATATGATCTTATAATGATAATGATGGAGTCGAAAATGAGAAAAATGCCTACGATAGATATGTTGACGATATGTTCGCTATAAAAATGAAAATATGGAAATGTTAAACGATTTCTTGATATCTCAACTCTATTATAGGGAATGACTGCCATAAAGGTTCTAAGAAGATGAAACTATACCTTGTGACCCTATTCGATGTTTTTCTCATAATGACACTTTTCATTGGTAACCTCGCCTTATGATACACGTATATGTGCATGGAAATGTATATGTATATGTATATGTATATGTATATGTGAATGTATATGTATATGGGGAATGGGGAAGGGCAACTGTGTCCACCTGATCAGCTGGCTTCCATCCCGGACGCGGGATGCCCGGACGCGGGATATGGGAGAGCCGGATACGGCGTCTGTATATGTGATATGTATACTATGTTGGGACACTGTTGGGGAGGGGGGTGGGAGAGCCGATGTACTCGGCGTCTGTGAACGTAAGTAAAGGACACCGTTTTCCGAAATGTTCTGTTTTCTGTACATGTAAATAAGAAGTACCGTTTTCCAGAAAGAAACTAAGCATGCATGGCATCCGCCTGAAAGGCACTCACATGTACAGGTTACATCTACCCCAGCTAAGCTCCGTATGTTTGTGCCATTATTATTCGTACTGCATATGCTTTTATCATATTACTATTCATGTCTTACATACTCAGTACAATGCTCGTACTGACCCCCTCTTCTTCGGGGGCTGCGTTCATGCCGCGTGTGCACACCCGTGCGGAATGAAGTTAGTATACAAGATGTTCCGGCGGGGTTGGTAGGCTCCACTTGTTCGGAGTGCCGAGTCAAAGTACATGAGCCATGATGTTTTGTTTGGTGTTAGAGACTTTGCGAGACGAGAGTCGAGGGTATAGAGTGACTTTGCGTACGGTTTCGCCGGTTAATATGTTATTATGTTTCATGTCACGGGTCCCACATGACAATAGACTTTGCTTATAGAAAAAAAAAATTTGAGTTCACTATGTATCCTATTTTTAATTGATACAGGAATTTATCTATGTAATAAGAGTCAGAGGGTTCGCTCGGCTCCAGATGTGGGGTCGGGTGCCCATCACACCCTGATCAAGATCGGGGTGTGACATTAACATTCATAACATTCAATTCGACGGCTTACCTTCAGGCTAACATCAATGCTTATATATTCAAATACTTGCCCGAACTCATACCAACAACATTCAAGAACATTATAAACAATTCATACAATATTTCCAACAATCCAACAAATGCTCCAATTTACATGAAAACAGTCCCAAACCCGAGAACAACATCCATAACACATTCCTAACTTCCGAATCATGATTTGTACCAGCAATTCACATTCTAACAACATCGTTCTCATAAATATACAAATTACATCAACTATGCCATAGCCTCCAAATCAGCCCGCAACACTTACAATATCATTTTGTGTCATCAAAATCTTATCGTCAACATAGAATCTATAACGACAACAATCAAAATACTAATTAACATTAATTCATTTCTTGTCACACACAAATGGCCTACATTCGGCCAACACCTCCCACCTACATATTGATGATTCTCATCCATTTCTTCACTCTACAATAATCAAAACATGCTAACTAGACCTTAATTCATTGCTTCGACATAACACAACACACACACACTTACACGGCCATACACTACATACCCAACCTCAACTCCAACATGACATATTTCATGAATTTCCTCCGTTTTAACATACTACAACATGCATACACCA
Source organism: Lycium ferocissimum (assembly GCF_029784015.1). Classification (NCBI taxonomy): domain Eukaryota; kingdom Viridiplantae; phylum Streptophyta; class Magnoliopsida; order Solanales; family Solanaceae; genus Lycium; species Lycium ferocissimum. Next base: position 20,992 of record NW_026725639.1, read on the forward strand.
TTCATAACACATAAAGCAAGATCAATTCTTACCTTTCTTCTTCAACTTCACAATTAGGCTAGGGCACGCAAACGACACAACAGATAGTTGGATGACCCGAACAACACTTCCACGTTACTTAGGGACCTCAAATTAGTGGATTTACATCAAGAAAATATTTTTGGGGTGGCTAAATCTTGGTCTTACTTTTCCCTCCCTTTGGCCGAATGGCTATGTTGTTGTTCTTCAACTTTCTTGATTTTTTTCTAAGTATGTAGAGAATGGAAAAGATGACTACTTAGTCATCTTTTATAACCACACACATATTACACAAGTGTCCATGGCCCACACATGTGTTGGACCAATTAAAATTGGCCACAAAATGTGTGGGGCCATTTGAAGACCACACGGCCACAAGGCCATATTGCATGATTTCCAACTTCCAAAAATTCCACTTTTGGTCCCAAATTTTCCTAGTTGTTTCATGCCAACAAATTCATGAGCAATTTAGGTCCTAAAACAAAATCGAAGGTCAAAAGTCTCGACTTTGCATCCCGGAATGGTTTTATCTCCAACCTATCATAATGTGCAAAAATGCGGGATATAACACCGCGGTCAAATACCCAGCGGTCAATATCACTCGGCATACCGCGGAAAAATACCCAGCGGTCAATATCACTCGACATACCGCGGATAAATACCCAGCGGTCAATATCACTCAACATACCGCGGACAAATACCCAGCGGTCAATATCACACATACCGCGGTCAAGAATCCAGCGGCAACATCACACATACCGCGGTCAAGAATCCAACGGCAACATCACACATACCGCGGTCAAGAATCCGGCGGCAACATCACACGGTGCGCCGACGATGCATACCGGCCGGGACTCGACTTAAAGACATACAACAAAATGCACAAAAGCGAATCGTGGGAAACCATATGCAATGAAAAACACTTACAAAGACCTTAAGAGGATAATCAAAACGAACCGTTATTTCAAAACCGAAACAATAGTCAAATCGGGTCGGAAAGATTTTCTTAATATCACTCGAACATATCAAATCGAACTTCAGAAACCATAGTTACGTATCAAAATCACATGCATAAAAATCCTCATTTCAGACTCAACAGATAAATAAGTGATCATACTCGGGGGTCGGAAAGATAGTCATATCATATCCTTTCAAAAATCGTCAGAAGTACATAAGGAAGGTCGCGGGGCCCACGGAGGGGTGTCGACTCAAGTCGGGCCCGCCCATAAAAATTTAAGTCATCATACGTTAGGGAATCATTTACGAGCATATCAAGGCCATCCGATTCTGTTTGTGAAAGTTACGAACGTTCGTAGTTTTCGGAATCGTTTAGGAACAAAACTCTTTTTAAAAACCAAGCTTTTATGCAACTTTTGAAATTCAACCATACAAAAGACATATAAACCATAGCTTGACCATATAAAGATGACAACAATCAAGAAGCAAATAAGCATCGTAAACTTGCTCGGATTTTTCGAATGGAATTTCCCCCGAAGCTCATAATACATCATTACTTCCTTGCGACTAGGACATGCCAAAAGGAAGGAAGGATAAGCTTTACATACCTTGATTGCTTCCTAAGCTAATCCAAACTCTAGTCTCGGCTTCTCAAAATCTACAACACGTCATTAGACACCAAACATTAGTCATAGGCACCTCGGAACCCCATTTTAAGCTCGCACTTTATTTACAGAAATTTGGGCAGCACTTCCCCTACAAATTCAACACCCCGAGAATTCAACTCGGTCAATTCTTCAACAACAATACCAACAACCATATAAACAACATCAATAACCAATTCAAAACACATTCTAATATTAGTTCATTATGTTCTACAAAACAACATATATGCACGGCCACATACCAACTTCCATATTTCCATGAATTTCATCCATTTCTACACATTACAACAACACCCGAACATGCTCAATACACTTAATTCTTCATTCCTACACACCACTACATACACACGGCCAACACTTCAACATGCCATATTTCATGAATTTCATTCTTTTCCACATATCACAACATGCATAAACCATTCTTAACATATAAAAAGAGGATTAAACTTACCCTTTTCCACTTTGTTCTTCAACTTGGCTAGGGTTGAGATTTGCATGAACAAGGGATTTGTTTGCTCCAACAACCACTTCATGTTGTTTAGGACCTTCCATTTGGTAGGAAAACTAGAAGAAATAATTTTTTTGTTGATCATTTCTTGGACCTCATTTTCCTTGGTCATGGTCGAACCTCTCTCTTTCTTGCTCTCCAACTCTCTTGAATTTTCTAGAGAATGAAAAATGATGAAGATGATTAATTTAGTCATCTTTCTCTACATATATAATTCACACATGTGGCCCTATGGCCCACAAGTCATGTGCAAGGATACATGGCCATTTTTTCATGAACTCTTAGTTTCCAAAACTTCATTTTTGGCCTCAAATTCTCATAAAATGCTCAACTTTTCATAATTCATTTTTAACCCCAAATTTTCCTTATTCCAAATTTACCCTTAACACTCCATACCAATGAAAAGATGAATATGCAACTTGTGCATTGAAGCAAAAATCAACAAAAATCAAAAATTAAAAGTCTTGTCCATAACTTGTCGCAACCAACTTAGAATATTCCAACGTACAAAGTATGGGGTATAACATCCTTTCCCCCTTTAGAACATTCGTCCTCGAATGTTCAATTTGTCGTATGGGGTCTTAAGGATCTCGATTTAAACTTTTCCTTCTTGTAATTCCCTTTACTCAACTTATGACATTCTAGGTGCATTATCTCGTGTCATCTCTTAATCTTTAACTCAAACCCTTCCTTATTCGTTCCATAGCTTGTTTTTCCTTTTCACACTTGCCTTTGTATTCTAGCTACATAGATCACATCATAGCCTTGGCTACTTTCTCACTAGGCCTTACTTATTTTCATAACAACCCCCGTTATATTCACATTATATCTTATTCGTAACCAATCCCATAATATAACACTTCTTAACCCTTTACCCTTTTCTGATCAACTTCTTCCTCTATACTCTTGTCTTAGTCATACTATTACTTCTTTCTCGAGGTCAGCCATACTCGCAACTTACTCAAATCTTACCATTACGGTGGACACGACCTTTCAAGTCGGATTACAAATCCACGTCTCATTTTCTCTTTATTTCTGAAAAAATTTCGGCAGAGTTTCCTCTATATTCCTTACTATCTCAAAACCTGTACACAGGAAATACCAACAATGCCTCACAGGGCCAAAATACATATATACATATCATATCATATCGCAGCCACACAGGGCTCCCAATATCATCAACGTACACAAATGATAAACATACCTCGTATACCAACTCAAACGACTTGTTACACTTTCTTGTTTACTTTCCCCCTTTAGTCTTCAACTTGTATTTCAATCGCAACTTCAATATCTTTCCCAACATATATCTTTCGTACCTTTACTTACAACGTACTTTGTGAATTCCAACCTCATCAATCACTTTCTTCTATCGGTGTCATTCTTGGAAACTCGCAATCACAAATCGGGTAAGGAGTCCCACCTCCTATGACTTAGCTCTATGGCACGATCTCAGATGTGAAAGAAGAGTAACCACCCTAAATGCCCCGTAGCCCCCTGTTTATAAATGTGGCGCGCTTCACACCATAAACAGGACTCTACTGGACACGGCTTTGCAGACAACCCCTAGGACGAACTGCTCTGATACCAATTTGTCACACCCTTAATCCGATAGGGTGTGATGGCACCCGACCCTTATCTAGGGCCGAGCGAATCCGCTGACATTCGTAATACTCATAACCATACTGGGCCCACAACACATGACATAAGTACATAATGAACATTTTTCGGAACAAACATGCTTTTCATTTTTTTTTCAAATCAAATAAAGTCTGCAATCGTATGAAATCTGTAATATAATGCACAACAATACTTCGGCTTATATAGCTGCTTGCCAAACAAATATGTAACATAATGCATAATAATACACCGGCTTGCATAGCCGCTTACAAACTGACGTCTTATACACACGACACTGTCTGCAAAGTCTCTACCAACATCTCAGATACCATACAAAAGCACTCAGATTCGGCAGCACTCCGGAGGAAATGGAGCTCGCCAATCCAGCTGGAACGTCTTCCGCTAACGTCATCTACTCATCTGTGGGTACCTGCGCGACATGAAACGCAGCCCCCGAAGAAAGGGGGTCAGTACGGAATATGTACTGAGCATGTAAAGCATGACATACAGAAAACGAGGTCATAACCCAAGTAAGGAGTGCAGAAAATGAGCATAAAAATCCAGAATACCAAAGGGCTTGCACCTGAAGTACAAATCATACATAGGCGGTACAGAAGACAAATGTGATAATCCAAATGCCCAAATGCTTAACTTTCTTTTGTAAAACGTTTCTGTCTCATATATATAGAAAATAGAACAAATCATACGAGCTGACATTAACCGACTGATCCTATTCCAGAATACATATCTCACCCGACATATCGCGGTCAAATACCCAGCGGACAATATCACTCGGCATATCGCGGACAAATACCCAGCGGTCAATATCACTCGACATACCGCGGACAAATACCCAGCGGTCAATATCACTCAACATACCGCGGATAAATACCCAGCGGTCAATATCACACACATCCGCGGTCAAGAATCCAATGCAAGAACATCATACATACCGCGGTCAAGAATCCGGCGGCAACATCACACATACCACGGTCAAGAATCTAGCGGCAACATCACACATACCGTGGTCAAGAATCAATGGCAACATCACACAACGCACGATACATGGCCGGGACTCGGAATAAAGACATACAACAAAATGCATAAGCAGAATCGTGGGAAACCATATAAAATGCAAAACACTTACAAAGACCCAATAGGATAATCAAAACGAACCGTTATTTCAAAAGCGAAACAATAGTCAAATCGGAGTTTTCTTCCGAATATCACTCGGGAACATATCAAATCGAACTTCGAAACCATAGTTACGTATCAAAATCACATGCATAAAAATCCTTATTTCAGACTCAACCGATAAATAAGTAATCATACTCGGGGGTCGGAAAGATAGTCATATCATATCCTTTCAAAAATCGTCAGAAGTACATAAGGAAGGTCGCGGGGCCCACGGAGGGGTGTCGACTCAAGTCGGGCCCGCCCATAAAAATTTAAGTCATCATACTTTAGGGAATCATTTACGAGCATATCAAGGCCATCCGGTTCTGTTTGTGAAAGTTACGGACGTTCGTAGTTTTCGGAATCGTTTAGGAACAAAACTCTTTTTAAAAACCAAGCTTTTATGCAACTTTTGAAATTCAACCATACAAAAGACATATAAACCATAGCTTGACCATATAAAGATGCCAACAATCAAGAAGCAAATAAGCATCGTAAACTTGCTCGGATTTTTCGAATGGAATTTCTGTTACATCCTGTATTTCGTACATTGAGACAATCCGGTTTAACTATGGAAAGTTAGGGGCAAAACCATTCCGGGATACAAAGTCGGGAATTTTGACCTTCGATTTCGTTTTAAGACGTAAGTTGTTCATGAATTTGTTGGTATGGAACAATTAGGAAAATTTGGGACCAAAATTGTAGTATTGGAAATTTGAAAATCATGAAAAATTGTCATGTTAGCCATGTGGCTTGAAAATGGTCCCACACACTTTGTGGACAATTTTAATTGGTCCAACACATGTGTGTGGGCCATGGACACTTGTGTAAATTGTGTGGAAGCTTAAAAGATGACCTCTAAGTCATCCACTCTCATTGTCATACTTAGAAAAAAATAAGAAGTTGAAGAACTTCACTAAGAAGCTCTCGGCCAAAAGCTCCAAAAATCCAAGATCAGTTCAAGCCATCCCAAAATTATTTCCTTGATACAAACCCACTAATTGGAGGTCCCTAAGTAGCGTGGAAGTGTTGTTGGAGCGATCAACCCGCTAGTTTTCATTATTGCAAACCCTAGCTTATTGTGAAGTTGAAGGAAGAAAGGTAAGATTTGATCTTGTTTTATGTGTTATGAATGGTTTATATGTGTTGTAGTATGCTAAAATGGAAGAAATTCATGATAGAAATCAAGTGGAAGTTGAAGTTGTGTAGGTGGTGTTTGGCGAGTATGTGTATATTGTGTTGGAAGTAATGAATTAATGTTAGTTAGCATGTTTTGATTGTTGTAGTGTGAAGAAAAGAATGAAAATCATCTTTGTATATGTGTATGGTGTTGGCCGAATGGTTTTCTTTGGTGTAGCTGGGAATGAACAAATCGTCGTTATTATTTTGGTTGTCGTCGTTATGGATTTTAGGATGAAAAATGCAAGTTTAAATGACTCAAAGTGATGTTGTGTTGGTTGTAGGTTGATTTGGAAGTTAATGTGAATTTTATGTAATTTTTGTAGTTATGGAAATTGTATTGCTAACATGTGGATTATTAGTGTAATTCATGAATTTGGAAGAGAAGAATGTGGATCATGTTGTTCTCGGGTTTGGGGAAGAATTCGGGTGAAATGGAGCCTTTGTTGGATTGTTGAAAATATTGTATGAATTGCTTAAAATGTTTTTGAATGTTTTTGGTATGGGTTTGGGTTGGTATTGTTATAGCCCGTGTTTTGTACATTCGGATAATCTGGGATAATTGCAAGAAGTTAAAGGCAAGACCATTTTCAAAATTGTTTTAGTAGACAAGTTGTTGGTGAATATTAATTATGACTATTATTAATGTGAAAATATTGAGAAAGGCCAAGGGTAAAAAGGGAAATTCGCAAAATGGCCCGTGGTAATATCATGGAAGTCTAAGGGTAAAATGGTAATTTCACAGGTGTTCAAGAAAATTCTTGAAAATCCCAAGTTGGCTGTGTGGCATGTGTGGCATATGTCCACATTTCTATTAATTAGTGGGGGCTAATTACAATTATAAGGACATATGGACCAAAGCTTACAAAGGAAGACATTTAGTCTTCCTTATTCATTTTTAAGAAAATTCAAGAAAATGGAAGAATTTTCTAGAGAAAGAAAGAAAGGGGTCATGTGGCCATACTTTTATTTTGAGGGACTTATTTATAAATATGGAAAATTGGTGGAAGACATGTATATATATATATATATATATATATGGGGTCATCTTAATTCAAGAAATGGGAGAAAGAAAGAAAAAAAAAAAAGAGAGAGAATATAGTGGGTTCGGCCATGGTTCCAAAAATGGGAGCCATGGAAGATGATCAAAATAAATTATTTTCTTCCACTTTTCCTACCTAATGGAAGGTCCTCAACAACATGGAGTGGTTGTTGGAATAAGAAAAGCATTGGTTGTGTAAGTTGGAAACTCTAGCCAAGTGAGAAGACAAGTGGAGGAAGGTAAGGTTTAATTCCCTTTTCTATGTGTTATAGATGATTTGTGAGTATTGTAGTATGTAGAAAAGAATGGAACTCATGAAATATGCATGTGTGTGGTGTAGCCGAATGGAATAGTGTTGTGTAGAGATGATGAGTTAATTTTTATTTAGTATGTTGATTGTTGTAATTGTGGATTCTATGATGGGAAATGAGGATTTAATGGTTAGAAATGAAATTGTGATTGTTTGAGGATTATGGAAGAAGTTGGTAAGACATTAGTATGATTTCTTACAGTTGAAAGAATAATTCATGCATGTTGTGGAATTGAAAAATGAATGAAAAAAAAAAACATGAGAATATGCATGTGTGTGGCCGTGTGTGTTGTGCAAGGTTAAGGGGCCAATTTTATGTAGTATGTTGTTTGTTGTTGTAATGTCAAGAAATGAGTGCAATATTAAGGAAATGTTATTGAATTATGTAAAGGAGCTACTAATGTTGGAGTGTGTGTTTTGAATTAATTGTTGAATGTTGGAAGATATGATTATTGATACTGTTGTGGCCGAGTTCCATTCTCGGGTTTGTTGTTGTTGAATTGGCCAAGTTCAACTTGGTGGGATGGAGTATTTACAGGGGAAATGCTGCCGAAATTTCGGTAGGCAAATGTTACCTTAAGATTCAACTTCTAAATGCTCTAATTGACGTTTGGTAAATGTGACCAAATTGTAGATTTTGGCGAACTTGGAACCGGAATTTGGAGTAGCGTAAGAGGCGGAAAAGGTATGTAAGGTTTCACCTTCCTTTCTTGGCATGTCTTAGACGTAGTAGGTTTGGACACGGGCCTCGGGGACAATTCCTTCCCTAGAAATCCGAGATTGAATTTAACCCTTTTTCATTCAATAGAATTGAATTAAAATTTCGCATAAAATGTTGGAAAGTTACCTAAACACCTAGAACTCGCATAAATAGGACCCGACTACCTTAAAACCCTCATAAGTGACGTCTTGGAATGTAACATATGTAAATTGTGTACGCCACCTCATTTGACTCGAGGTGGGCCCACTGTTCCCGGATTTTCTTTATTGCTCCGTTATCAAACGATAAGTGTTGTAACTATTCTAATGAGAATATTTCTATGATGATAATGATAACGATGATGTAAGGAAGAGGATATGTCTATGATAAGTATGACAAGAATGATTTCATGACTAAGAACCTTAAGTCAAGAATCCAATGCGAGTATGAAAGTGCTAAACTAGTTCTTGATCTTTAATTCTGTTCCTTAGTTATGATACTATTTTTCTAAAGATTTCAAAGCACACAAATTAACGTTTATGATGTCCATGATTTCATTCCATGTTTTCTTTTAATTCTACTTTCCGCTGATGGTCCCGCCTTATAATTATCGTTCCTTCAGGTGAGACAAAGCGGTCACGATTATTCCATAATGTAATCGGAGGTCACCGACCTTATGTCACTCCGATGGATACATGACTTTCTTTGGGCTCTCCTGCATGCTTATATGACATATGTATATGAGATATGTATATGCACATGGGGTGGGGGAAGGGATACATGGGGAATGGGAAGGGAAACATGTTTCATTGCCACCTGGTCAGCTGGTTTATCATCCCGGACGCGGGATTTATGGGCGAGCCGGAGTATTTCGGCGCAATGTGGGCGAGCCGACGCTGTTCGGTGCTATGATACTACATGATATACTATGACTTGATATGATATAACACGATATGATATGATATGATATGATATGATATGATACGATACTATATGTTAAGACATGATATGACATAAGTTCTATTTTCTATGTCTATGAAAAGAAATGTTTTTTTTTTCTTCTAAAAAGGAAAGACATGCATGCATGGTATCCACCAAAAAGGCATTCACGTATAAAAGTTATCCTTTTATCTCATCACATGTTCTATGATCCCATGGTATTGTTGTTCATACCTATGTTCACGATTGTATTATTTTTCATGCCTTACATACTCGGTACATTGCTCGTCGACGCCCCTTTTTGTGGGCTGCGTTTCATGCCGCGCAGGTACACTCAGACAAGTAAGAGCTATTGCAGAAGATGTTCCAGCGAAGTTGGTAGACTCCATTTGTACCTGGAGTGCTGCCGAGTCAGATTATATATGCTGTGCAGTTTGTTCGAAGTTAGAGACTTTGCAGACAGAGTCGTGAGTCTAGAGTGTCAGTTTTGAGAGTGGGTCCATTAGCTAATATATTTTTATTACGCATTATGTTACAGAGTCTTTACGCTTACAGACTGTGTTTAAATTGAGAAACGACAAAAAGAAATTTTGAAAATTTTACTATGTATTTTACCTTTATTTGATTTAAGCATCCAAAGAGAATATGTGAGTAATAAGAGTCAGCGGGTTCGCTCGGCTCCGAATATGGGGTCGGGTGCCCATCACACCCGGTAAGATCGGGGTGTGACAAAGTGGTATCGTACGGGTCGGTCTAAGGGTTGTCGCAAAGTCGTGTCCAGTAGAGTCCTGTTTATGGGTGTGAAGCCGGCCACATTTATAAACAGGAGGCTGCGGGGCATCTAGGAATTGTTGACCTTCTTTCTGTCCTGTGATCGTGTGATAGAGCCAAGTCATAAGAAATAAGACTTTCCTATATAAGCCAGATATGCGACGGAAAATGGCAAGTCACAGAGGAGAGTCTGGATAATTGTTCTGCACTCTGAACCGGAAGTTCGACTACGGAATATGCCATGTAGCCGTATGTTCGTGCAAAAGATTGTCGATATTTGCCGTGTATAGATTTGAATAAGTAGGAATGATAAAGAAGGTTCTCGCCGTAACGGGTACGTCTAAGAGGAAGAAGCGCGGAAAGGAAATATGATAAACAGGTAACAAGCGAGATGCGACGTTTCAAGAAGGGTTATGGGTTTGGCATGACGATGAAGGTGCGATCACTACCGTCGGGAATCTGGAGGCCCAGGACAAGAAGTAGTTATACACACAGGTGGAAGGCGAACACATTCGAAACTGAAAAGGGAAAATAGTAATTACAAAGAAAGGACGTGTTACGAAAATGTTTCAGAATCGGTAAGACTTCGACTTGCTCCAGAACATGTAATAAAGGTCATACGAGGAAGTGGACGCGATTATATCAGCATTAAGGCACCGGATTTCACCAAAATTTCGAGGTTAAGCGTGCTCAGGTGGGAGCAATTCTATGATGGGTGACCCCCTGGGAAGTATGCGAGAAATTCGATATATTCAGACCTAAGAGACAAATGAGAAGTTAGGGTAGCCTAAGGGAAACTAGGGCATATGGAATGGTTGGAGACCATAAGAGGATGCGCAGGACGAGGCAGACTTGCTCGGTGAAGAGACAGGAAGTGCAACAGCCCTAGAAATAGGATAGGCTTGAACAGTGCTTGGAAGTATTTTGTGGGTTAGTTGATAGTAATCATATATATATATATATGAAGGCGTAGGATATCCCATGCATGATTGTATCAGTGGACATATGAGTCCCAGCAATCGAAGCTACGATATAAAAAGCATCAACCGAGTAAGGGTACCGAAGATCGAGTAACCGCAAGAATAAATGGTATAAGTGTTGCAAAGTAAGCTGTTATTATTTCACTATAGGTGGAGATTGGAAATTCTAGTATAACGATAGTTGAGTAGATGGAAACGAAGAGATCAAAGTGTCGGAAGAAGGTGAAAGGTAAGAAACCTCAGTAAAGAAAGCATAGGTTTGCAATGATGTTGGGGTGAGAGACCTATAAAGGAGTGGATGTGTGACTATATTAATATATTTAGAGGTTCAATTAACAAGGATAGGGAGATTAAAAATTTGTAATGATTCTGTGTTAGGAGCAAGGTAGCGAAACGCTTAAGGAAAATGGACGCGCAGCTACAACACAAACACATAGTTAAGAAGGAATTACGCACAAGTGAACTAAGTAAACGAAAGGACGAATAGTGGATGGAAGGGTGTGGAAATGTGAACAAAAAATGAGGACATCGACGGAAAGTAAAAGAAAAACCTAGGACAAGAAGTTTTCGACATGTTAGGCACGGACTTGGGAGGAAGACAAGGAATAAGGTGTAGGCGAAAATTTCATGAAAGGACGGTTGGCGTATAAGGAACCCCTTAAAAGGGGGGGGAGAACAGGTTATAGGGTTCAAGTCCAAAGGAAGGAAACTTATTAGCCTGGAGCCAGAGTTTAAACCATATTGGCTTATCAAGGGGATACATGAAAGAAGAAGAAACGAGTTGGTGTAGTGGAATAGGAAACCTATGACATGAAATGAGGACTCGTGGAAAGGTCGAGAGAATAAGGTAAAGGATAAGGAACGGGCATAAAAGAGAGAAGAGCGTCTATATAAAAGGGACCCCGAAGTATTATAAACCCCATGAGATCAGTTGAACATTCGAGGACGAATGTTCTAAAGGGGAGGATGTTATAGCCCGTTGTTTTGTACATTCGGATAATCCGGATAATTGCAAAGTTAAAGGCAAGACCATTTTCAAAATTGTTTTAGTAGACAAGTTGTTGGTGAATATTAATTATGACTATTATTAATGTGAAAATATTGAGAAAGGCCAAGGGTAAAAAGGGAAATTCGCAAAATGGCCCGTGGTAATATCATGGAAGTCTAAGGGTAAAATGGTAATTTCACAAGTGTTCAAGAAAATTCTTGAAAATCCCAAGTTGCCCGTGTGGCATATGTCCACATTTCTATTAATTAGTGGGGGCTAATTACAATTATAAGGACATATGGACCAAAGCTTACAAAGGAAGACATTTAGTCTTCCTTATTCATTTTTAAGAAAATTCAAGAAAATGGAAGAATTTTCTAGAGAAGGAAAGAAAGGGGTCATGTGGCCATACTTTTATTTTGAGGGACTTATTTATAAATATGGAAAATTTGTCACGACCCAGCCCCGTAGGCCGCGACTGGCGCCCTATTTGGACACCCAAACGGACTTTCATATCAAATCATCATAATTTACCCTAACTCAGATATCATAGTCATCATTTTAAACAGAAGTAAAAATAAATATCAACTTAAGCGGTCGCAGATATAAAATGCCATACCAAAGTCAGAAGAGCGGCGGAATGTACATCGCCGATCATATATACACATATGCAGAAATATGGGCCCCTACGGCCTCCAGACCAAACGGGACCGCATTAAGATACAAATCACATACAAAACAGACACACATAGGACCCTCGACCCACATATATGACTACAGGCCTCTGAGACTCGGAACGAAACATATGATGGGTTGGCCCCGCCGTACCCAAATCGTCCAAATATACAGAAACATATACATGGCAAAAACATATATACCAAAAGATGGGCTCCTGGATCAAAAGGAGCAATCCAAGATAGCAGAGTGCGTAGCCTACACTGGAGGATCACCCGAACGTATATCTGTACCTGCGGGCATGAAACGCAGCCCCCGAAGAGAGGGGGTCAGTACGAAAGAGGTACTGAGTATATAAAGCATAGGTACAGAAATCTAAACCGCAAGTGAAATAAGAGTAGAGAGAAAATACCAAATCAAGTATCAAAACCCGTACCGACGTGTATATAATGCAAATCAAAATCATGCATAACGCTCAAGAACGTGGTCACCACCGAAGTCGGTGCCACAACACAAAAGATACCGAGAAGGTTTCAAATCTCCGTACAAACCCCGAACATATCATATCACACATATCATATCATGACATATCATGCCATCGGAACAAATCATATCATCAGCCATATCACAGCATAACTCCATATACGGTAACCGGCCCTATGGCGAGGTCTCGGAAACCGCAACACAGCATACTACCGAATTTATCATAAGGCACACGGTTACAAAGCCGGCTCGGGATCCGGCGAACGATATCATAATCACATGCACGAGCGGAGTAGTGCGAGACTAATGCAATTTACATGTAAAAATATTTGTAAAAGCATAACGTAGTCATGTGACGACAATTTAAGCAAACTAGTTTAAATGATTGGGCAATATGGAATCTGTTTCACAAAAGTATTTCTACAGTCGGACTTGTAATTCAAATACTTATTAGAACATATTCGAGTCATTAGAACATCATTCTTGACAACCATGATCATACGCAAAAGTTTCTTTTTAAAATCATACCAAATAAGCCAAAGTAAGACAATCAGAGGGGATCTCGGGGCTAGTGGGCCCACCTCGATCAAGTTGAGGTGACCTACGGAATTTTTACGGGCATTAGGTCCTATGGAAGCATCCACGAAGGTTTCAAGGCAATCCGAGTTCGTTTGGGAAGGTTACAGAAGTTTGAACATTTCCTAGCAAAATATAAGAAATATAGTTCAATTGTGCTGAATGAATAGTACTCAAAATCGAACTCGGATTTCTCTAGACAAGATTGTCCCCGAGGTTCAAATTTAAACCTAGTGCACCTAAGACATGCCCAAAGAAGGAAGGGGTTAGCTTTATATACCTTACGTGCGTCTTACGCTCGCTTAAAATCAATTCCAATTTCGCCCAAAATCTACAAATGGTCACATTTACCAATTGTGAATTATAGATTCTAAGAATTCAACTTAAATTCATATTTGTCTACCGAAATTTCGGCAGCACCTCCCCTATACATATAGCCTCCCCGAGACTTAGCTCGGCCCAATTTATCAACAACAACAACCCAGCAATCCAACAACATCAACAACTATCATAAAACGCACTATAACATAAATAGTCCTCTTTTCCACATAATTCACAACTTCCATTCCAACTTCATACCATCAACTAATATCAACATTTCCCATATTCATTATCTAATTCAAGATTATTCAAACATATTTCAATAGCATTTCAAACAACATTCATGAATTCAAGTATTCCCACTAATTCCATATTACATCTGAAACTCCCACCAATGCAACAAAACTACTAAATCGCATTGTTTTCTTCCAATTTCAATAACAATAACCATAATTCACATTTAGAAGCTCATTCTCATAATTATATAAAAATCATATATAAATCACATAATTTCCCATAATAACATACAACCAATTTCAATGCTCTTTTGAGTTATTCAAGACTTCTTTACGTCGTAAACGTCATAAAGACACAACTAACAAGCCAAATAAAATTTAATTCACCTCCCTCCTTCATCACTATGGCTCACGGCCACATGCACTCTTCACACACACACACGCCATGCACACACACACCACACTTCCATAATCCTTACCTACTTCTAGTCATTGTAACATGTAAACTTATTCCATAACATAAATGAATGAAATTCTTACCTTTTCCTTCAAATTTCAACTTGCCGCTAACGTGATTCTTTCGCTAAACTAATTATGCCACGTCGGAGAGCGTCTTGAACTTGTTAAGAATTCAAGAAGAACAAGATTTTTGGATTGAAGTTGAAGACTTGGAATTTATTTATTTTTCTTTCTTGTTGTTCGGCCGAATGGCCTTCAAATTGTTGGTCTCTCTTGTGATTTTTTTCTTGAAGTTTCTAAGGGGATGAACACATATATAATCATCCGTCTTGTAATAGTATGTCACATGCTTGGCACATGGCTACTTAAATGGGTTTGGGCCAAGGCCATGTTGGCCGGCCACCCCCCTAATTTTTGGGCCTCAATTTTTTTTTGTATTGTTTGAGCCCAATTCAATAGAAATCTCAATTTGTAATTTCCGAAACAAAATTTTGAAATTCCAATTTATGCCCTTGGCCTTCTCCGACGTCTTTGCGCCAATATTTTTCCATGAACAACATAGATATGTAAATTAAGATCAAAATATTGACTTATGACATACAAGTCACAATTGTTTCAAATTTTCCGAATATGCGAAAACACGGGATATAACAAAATTGGTGGAAGACATGTATATATATATATGGGGTCTTCTTAATTCAAGAAATGGGAGAAATAAAGAAAAAAGAAGAAGAAGAAGAAGAAGAAGAAGAGAGGAATATAGTGGGTTCGGCCATGGTTCCAAAAATGGGAGCCATGGAAGATGATCAAAATAAATTATTGTCTTCCACTTTTCCTACCTAATGGAAGGTCCTCAACAACATGGAGTGGTTGTTGGAATAAGAAAAGCATTGGTTGTGTAAGTTGGAAACTCTAGCCAAGTGAGAAGACAAGTGGAGGAAGGTAAGGTTTAATTCCCTTTTCTATGTGTTATAGATGATTTGTGAGTATTGTAGTATGTAGAAAAGAATGGAACTCATGAAATATGCATGTGTGTGGTGTAGCCGAATGGAATAGTGTTGTGTGTAGATGATGAGTTAATTTTTATTTAGTATGTCGATTGTTGTAATTGTGGATTCTATGATGGGAAATGAGGATTTAATGGTTAGAAATGAAATTGTGATTGTTTGAGGATTATGGAAGAAGTTGGTAAGACATTAGTATGATTTCTTATAGTTGAAAGAATAATTCATGCATGTTGTGGAATTGAAAAATGAATGAAAAAAAACACGAGAATATGCATGTGTGTGGCCGTGTGTGTTGTGCAAGGTTAAGGGGCCAATTTTATGTAGTATGTTGTTTGATGTTGTAATGTCAAGAAATGAGTGCAATATTAAGGAAATGTTATTCAATTATGTAAAGGAGCTACTAATGTTGGAGTGTGTGTTTTGAATTAATTGTTGAATGTTGGAAGATATGATTATTGATACTGTTGTGGCCGAGTTCCATTCTCGGGTTTGTTGTTGTTGAATTGGCCAAGTTGAACTTGGTGGGATGGAGTATTTACAGGGGAAATGCTGCCGAAATTTCGGTAGGCAAATGTTACCTTAAGATTCAACTTCTAAATGCTCTAATTGACGTTTGGTAAATGTGACCAAATTGTACATTTTGGCGAACTTGGAACCGGAATTTGGAGTACAGAAGAGGCGGAAAAGGTATGTAAG
This sequence comes from Lycium ferocissimum, assembly GCF_029784015.1. Taxonomy (NCBI): domain Eukaryota; kingdom Viridiplantae; phylum Streptophyta; class Magnoliopsida; order Solanales; family Solanaceae; genus Lycium; species Lycium ferocissimum. The sequence goes on from NW_026725639.1 coordinate 37,298, forward strand.
GTTTCACCTTCCTTTCTTGGCATGTCTTAGACGTAGTAGGTTTAGACACGGGCCTCGGGGACAATTCCTTCCCTAGAAATCCGAGATTGAATTTAACCCTTTTTCATTCAATAGAATTGAATTAAAATTTCGCATAAAATGTTGGAAAGTTACCTAAACACCTAGAACTCGCATAAATAGGACCCGACTACCTTAAAACCCTCATAAGTGACGTCTTGGAATGTAACATATGTAAATTGTGTACGCCACCTCATTTGACTCGAGGTGGGCCCACGTTCCCGGATTTTCTTTATTGCTCCGTTATCAAACGATAAGTGTTGTAACTATTCTAATGAGAATATTTCTATGATGATAATGATAACGATGATGTAAGGAAGAGGATATGTCTATGATAAGTATGACAAGAATGATTTCATGACTAAGAGCCTTAAGTCAAGAATCCAATGCGAGTATGAAAGTGCTAAACTAGTTCTTGATCTTTAATTTCGTTCCTTAGTTATGATACTATTTTTCTAAAGATTTCAAAGCATACAAATTAACGTTTATGATGTCCATGATTTCATTCCATGTTTTCTTTTAATGCTACTTTCCGCTGATGGTCCCGCCTTATAATTATCGTTCCTTCAAGGTGAGACAAAGCGGTCACGATTATTCTATAATGTAATCGGAGGTCACCGACCTTATGTCACTCCGATGGATACATGAATTTCTTTGGGCTCTCCTGCATGCTTATATGACATATGTATATGAGATATGTATATGCACATGGGGTGGGGGAAGGGATACATGGGGAATGGGAAGGGAAACATGTTTCATTGCCACCTGGTCAGCTGGTTTATCATCCCGGACGCGGGATTTATGGGAGAGCCGGAGTATTTCGGCGTAATGTGGGCGAGCCGACGTTGTTCGGTGCTATGATACTACATGATATACTATGACTTGATATGATATAACACGATATGATATGATATGATATGATACGATACTATATGTTAAGACATGATATGACATAAGTTCTATTTTCTATGTCTATGAAAAGAAATGTTTTTTTTTTCTTCTAAAAAGGAAAGACATGCATGCATGGTATCCAGCCAAAAAGGTATTCACATGTACAGGTTATCCTCTTATCTCATCACATGTTCTATGATCCCATGGTATTGTTGTTCATACCTATGTTCTTGATTGTATTATTTTTCATGCCTTACATACTCAGTACATTGCTCGTACTGACGCCCCTTTTTGTGGGCGCTGCGTTTCATGCCGCGCAGGTACACTCAGATAAGTAAGAGCTATTGCAAAAGATGTTCCAGCGAAGTTGGTAGACTCCATTTGTACCGGGAGGCCGCCGAGTCGATTATATATCGCCGTGCGCTTGTTCGAAGTTAGAGACTTTTGCGCGAGTCGTGAGTCTAGAGTGTCGCTTTGAGAGTGGGTCCATTAGCTAATATATGTTTTTATTACGCATTATGTTACGTAGTCTTTACGCTTACTGCATCGTATTTAAATTGAGAAACGACAAAAAGAAATTTTGAAAATTTTACTATGTATTTTACCTTTATTTGATTTAAGCATCCAAAGAGAATATGTGAGTAATAAGAGTCAGCGGGTTCGCTCGGCTCCGAATATGGGGTCGGGTGTCCATCACACCCTGGTAAGATCAGGGTGTGACAGGTATTGGAATGTATGAGCGATAATTTTGGCTTGAATGTAAGCCGTTGAATTGAAATAATGAATGTTGTTGAATGATGTAAAAGAGGGTTATTAATGTTACGTCGCCTTTCCATTGATTATTGATGTTGCTAGGTTGGTTGTTGTTGTTGTTGATTTGGCCGAGTTAAATTCTCGGGGTTGGTGTATTTACAGGGGAAATGCTGCCTAAATTTCTGTAGAATTAAGGGCTAATTTGGAATTAAATGCCCAAATGTCTATAGCTAATGTGCGGCATATTATGATTTATTTGTAGACCTTGGGCAGCCCGAGGCGTAGGTTGAGGTTAGCTTGAGTTTGGAGTAGCTTTGGAAGCGTTCAAGGTATGTAAAGCGCAACCCTTCCTTCTTTTGGCATGCCTTAGTCGTAAATAGGCTATGATATGAGCCTCGAGGAAATTCTACTTTCGCGATCCGACCATGTCTGTGATTATTATTTGTTTCTTGGTCTTCGTATGCATGATATGATGAAATATTGGCCCTATGTCTTTTGTATGAATGAACTTCAAAAGTTGCATAAAAGTTTGGTTCTAAAAAAAAAAAAAAAGAGTTTTGTTCCTAAATGATTCCGAAAACTACGAAAGTCCTTAACTTTCACAGACAGAACCGGATCGCCTCGATATGCTCAAAAATGACCCCTTGATGTATGATGATTATGTTTTCCATAGGCGGGCCGGCTCGGGTCGACACCCGTTCGTGGGTCCCGCGACTCTCCTTATGTACTTCTGACGATTTTAAAAAAAAGGATATGACGTGACTAGCATTCCGATTTCGAGTACGATCCGTTACTTATCTTTTGAGTTTGTAATAATGATTTGATAACGTATGGTGACGATGATTTTCGTAGGCGGGCCCGGATTGGGTTGACGCTCATCCGTGGGTCCCGCGATCTTCTTCCGTATAATTCTGATGGCTTTTGAAAGAATTCAATATGACTACCTTTCCGACCCCCGAGTATGATTATATATTTGTCTGTTAAGTCCGGAATAATGATTTGTATACTTATGATTCCGATACGTAACTATGGGTTCCGAAGTTCGGTTTGATATTGTCACGACCCAACCCCGTGGGCCGCGACTAGTATCCTAAATGGATACCCGTACGTACTTACCTAACAAAGTTGGCGTACCAAACAGCTAATTCATATTAGATGTACACGTATTCAAACCAATATAAACACACGTACATTTAAATATATATAAATACATAAACATACTCGGACTTACACGTAAGCCATCGAGGCTATCATAGCATGCAGTCACGACCATACGTACCGCTCGAACATGACAACCCATAACCCACATACATGTCTATAGTGCCTCTAACGTACATAAATTAGACGACGGGACAGGCCCCGTCATACCCCAAAGAAGCATATGTATGTAATATACAAAAGAAAAGGTATATACCAAAAGTATAAGCTCCGGATCAAAGGAGCACTCCAAACAGCAGAACAGGGATCCTATACTGGTGGCGTGTCACGCGGTGCGTCTGTACCTGCGGGCATGTAGCGCAGCCCCCGAAGAACAGGGGGGTCAGTACGGAAAGTGTACCGAGTATGTAAAGCGGAAATGAAACCAATATAATCATAGTCAGGAACAAGAGTACGTAAATGTAACCGTCGTAACCACAATCGAGCCGAGGATAAAAGGTACGGCTAGCGAGTCATAGTCGGAGTCGAGAGATCCGTAATTATAACAAACGGGGCTATATTCAAAGTCCGAGGTACAAAAGGTGAGTACTTTATCCGAGACCTCGTAAAACGAAAGGCCAAAGTGTAAATAATGCGTGTGTCGCATCATATAATATCATATGAACATATAACGGTCCCGGCCCTCTCGGTAAGGGGACTCGGTAGGCGAAATCATGTGTAACAAAATCATATATCATATGTGCAAATAGCGTGTCCGGCCCTTTATTAAGGGACTCGGTAATATGGGATCATGCATGTCGAATCATGTATCATATATGCATAACGTGCCCGGCCCCCTCATCGGGTCTCGGTGAATAATCATCATGTGCCATCCTGGCCGCCATCCCCGTATCATCATATCACAAACATACACAGATAACGTGTCCCGGCCCGCAAGTACGAGGGACTCGGTGAATAATGCAGAGAAGTGCGCACGAGATCATGTCCTGGCCCGGGCTCAGTGAAAAGACACACTGTGGCTTGCACGAACAGAATAGTGCAGAAACATGTGCATATAGATCAAACCTCAATAGACAATCCAAATAAAAAGTCATAAGATGTACCTTTCGTAAGTTGCGACGGATTATGTCAAAGCAGAATTTCTGAGATTGTTCGTACATATCAAACATACCATGGGGTTCAACGGAATGATCGAATGGTCGTTCTTTAACAATCAGAACAATTCAAATGACAAATCGTTTTAAAGAAGTCGAACGCCAATCATAGTGTACATATATGCCCTTTTTGGGGATGGCACGATTGTTTATATCAAATCATGTTTCTAGGATCATAACACATATCAAAACATATTATAGATTCATCATAGTTATCATTGGGCAAGCGGAGCAATGATCAAAAATTTCTTTTAAGAACCGGGTAGAAATAAGTCAAACAAGGCCATAATAAGGGGTCTCGGAATCTGTGGGCCCACCTCGGGACATTCGAGGTGGTGAACTCAAGTTACGGATCATAGACCTTATGGAGCCGTCATGAGAGTTCTGGGACAATCCGACTCCATTTATGAAGATTACGTACACATAAATCACTTTGACAACAATTTATAAAGAAACTAATTCAATCTTACTGAATGAAATGGAGCAAATTTCAATCTCGAATTTCTAGGAACAGAGTCGTATCTAAGGCTCGCGTCCGAGCCTATTATGTTTGGAACATGCCTAAGAATGAATGGAAAGACTTTACATACCTTAGTTGCGCCTTACGCTCGTCCAAGTTCGATTCCCGTTTCGCCCAAAATCTACAAATGGTCATATTTACCAATTGTGAGTTATGGCTTCTAAGAGTTCAACTCAAATTCATGTTTGTCTACCGAAATTTCGGCAGCATTTCCCCTATACATATAGCATCCCCGAGACTTAGCTCGGCCCAATATATCAACAACAACAACCCAGCAACCCAACAACATCAACCATTATCATAAAACGCACTATAACATAAATAGTCCTCTTCTTACATAAGGCGACATTTTCCATTCCAACTTCACAATATCAAGCTAATATCATTATTCTCATATTCATTTACTAATCAAGATCACTCCAACACAATCCGAAATCATTTCATATCATTTTACAAGATATTCACAAAATATACAAATTTTCCACCAAGACCATAATTCATCCGAAACTTCTAATCTTCAACATACATATTCATAACATATTTCCATATTCCATTTCATCAATAGCAATAATCATATTTGCACCTTAACCACTTCATTTCCATAATATCATAAAATCATCATAAATGACATAATCTCCTACATTCCATTTCAATGTCAACTTGAGCCATTCAACCTTCACTTACATTATAAGGATCACAACAACACAACTAACATGCTAAACAAAATTAATCCATTTCCATTCCACTTCCATACCCCCCCACGGCCAACACCTATATTTCCAACTTCAACCAAATTCATTCAAATTTCATTTCCATTATCAATCCCACCATAACCACAACTAGAATACAACATAAAATCCAAATCATATTATTTTCACAATAATGCATACACACGGCTAACTACATACATACACACCCACTTTGCAAACTTCTATATTTCCATAATTTCTACTCATTTCTACATACTACAACATAAACCAACCTTCATAACATAATAAAAAGGGATTAATTCTTACCTTTTTCCACAATCTTCTTCACTTAACCAAGTTGTCAACTTGAAGAAACAAGTGCTCTTTCTTCCAAAACAATTGCACCAAGTTGTAAAGGACCCTTGAATTAGTGGAAATACCACAAGACAATAATTTTTGGATCAAGATTTTGAGGGGTGATTTTTGGGGGGTTAGGGCCGAATGCCCTTTTAATTTTTGCTCTTCTTTGTGTTTTGTTTCTCTCCTCTTGTTTCTTGAATCATCTAATAGATAATGACCCCTTTATAATTAATTTAAGCACATGGAAATTTAATTAAAACCATGGGTTGGGCCTAGTGTTTGGCCGGCCACCCCCTTAGTATTGGGCCTTAATTTTCATCCATTTTTTGAGCCCAATGACTTATGGATCACATTTTGTAATTCCCGAAACTAATTTCCAAAATTCCAGTTTTTACCCCTAGCCTTCCTCAACACTTCCATATTAATATTCTTTCATAACCAACACATGTGTTAAATAAAATCAACTATTACCTTATTCCTTACAAGCCCAAAATTTATTTCCAACTTTCCCGAATACGCGAAAATACGGGATATAACAGATATGTTCCCGTGTGATATTCGGAAGAAAATCCGGTTTAACTACTGTTTTGGCTTATAAATTATGGTTCGTTTCGATTAACCTATTAAGACTCTGAAAATGTTTTAAACTGTATTTGGTTACTTATGATCCTTCTTGTGCATTCTGTTATTACTTCTTTCGTCGAGTCCCGGGCCGGTTGTGATATCGTGCGCACTATGTGATGTTGACCGCTGGGTTCTTGGCCGTGGTATGTGTATATGTGATATTGCCGCTGGGTTCTTGGCTGCGGTATGCGTATATGTGACACTGACCGCTGAGTTCCTGGCCGCGGTATGTGTATGTGTATGTGTATGTGTATGTGTGATATTGACCGCTGGGTTCCTGGTCGCGGTAGGTGTATGTATATGTGAATGTGTATGTGTGATATTGACCGCGTATGTGCGATATTTACCATATGTAAGAGACGTAAATGTTTTTCAAAAAAGAAAGCGAAAGCATTTTGGCATTCGATTATCCTATTTGTCTTCTCGAACCCCTTATGTATGATTTGGATGTCGATGTAAGTACTTTGGTATTCGCATTATTATGCTCGCGTTCAAAGATACTTTACTTCGGTTATGGCTTCGCTTTCGTACTTCCCCGCTTTGCATACTCGCACATATTTCGTCGACCTCCGCCGCTTCGGGGTCGCGTGTCATGCTCACGTACGTATACGCGTTTTGGTGATCCACCGGCGTAGGATTTCCATTCTGCGTCGTACGCAGTGCTCCCTTTGTTCTGGAGCCAATATTTTGGGTATATATACTCTCCCGATGTATATGATTATGTTTATTCAGGGTACGGCGGGGCCCTGTCCCGTCATCTCGATTCTCGTTGTTCGTACGTAGGTCCGTAGACATAGATGCGGTTATGTACAGTTTGTTCGGATGCGTTGAGTAAGTTGTGTTTGGGCGGCCCATCCGCCGTGGCAGCCTTATCGGCTGCGTATATGTATGCCTTGATATGTTATGTATATTATGATAGCCTTGCCGGCTTCTGTACAGTATATTGGTTTGTATGCGTCAGTTTGGAGCCACGTTTGAAATCCGTAAATGTATGAGTCATTTGTGTGCCGAATCTGGTTAATGAGCGCGTATGGGTGCCCAGCTCGGGCACTAGTCACGGCCTACGGGGTTGGGTCGTGACAATTTCCCCCGAAGCTCATAATACATCATAACTTCCTTGCGACTAGGACATGCCAAAAGGAAGGAAGGATAAGCTTTACATACCTTGATTGCTTCCTAAGCTAATCCAAACTCAAGTCTCGGCTTCTCAAAATCTACAACATGCCATTAGACACCAAACATTAGTCATAGGCACCTCGGAACCCCATTTTAAGCTCGCACTTTATTTACGTAAATTTGGGCAAAGACTTCCCTACAAATTCAACACCCCGAGAATTCAACTCGGCCAATTCTTCAACAACAATACCAACAACCATATAAACAACATCAATAACCAATTCAAAACGCATTCTAATACAAAACAACATATATGCACGGCCACATACCAACTTTCATATTTCCATGAATTTCATCCATTTCTACACATTACAACAACACCCGAACATGCTCAATACACTTAATTCTTCATTCCTACACACCACTACATACACACGCCCAACACTTCAACGTGCCATATTTCATGAATTTCATTCTTTTCCACATATCACAACATGCACAAACCATTCCTAACATATAAAAAGAGGATTCAACTTACCCTTTTCCACTTTGTTCTTCAACTTGGCTAGGGTTGAGATTTGCATGAACAAGGGATTTGTTTGCTCCAACAACCACTTCATGTTGTTTAGGACCTTCCATTTGGTAGGAAAACTAGAAGAAATAATTTTTTTGTTGATCATTTCTTGGACCTCATTTTCCTTGGTGATGGCCGAACCTCTCTCTTTCTTGCTCTCCAACTCTCTTGAATTTTCTAGAGAATGAAAAATGATGAAGATGATTAATTTAGTCATCTTTCTCTACATATATAATTCACACATGTGGCCCTATGGCCCACAAGTCATGTGCAAGGCCACATGGCCATTTTTTCATGAACTCTTAGTTTCCAAAACTTCATATTTGGCCCCAAATTCTCATAAAATGCTCAACTTTCCATAATTCATTTTTAACCTCAAATTTTTCTTATTTCAAATTTACCCTTAACACTCCATACCAATGAAAAGATGAATATGCAACTTGTACATTGAAGCAAAAATCAACAAAAATCGAAAATTAAAAGTCTTGTCCATAACTTGTCGCAACCAACTTAGAATATTTCAACGTACAAAGTATGGGGTATAACATCCTTTCCCCCTTTAGAACATTCATCCTCGAATGTTCAACTTGTCGTATGGGGTCTTAAGGATCTCGATTTAAACTTTTCCTTCTTGTAATTCCCTTTACTCAACTTATGACATTCTAGGCGCATTATCTCGTGTCATCTCTTAATCTTTAACTCAAACCCTTCCTTATTCGTTCCATAGCTTGTTTTTCCTTTTCAGACTTACCTTTGTATTCTAGCTACATAGATCACATCATAGCCTTGGCCACTTTCTCACTAGGCCTTACTTATTTTCATAACAACCCCCGTTATATTCACATTATATCTTATTCGTAACCAATCCCATAATATAACACTTCTTAACCCTTTACCCTTTTCTGATCAACTTCTTCCTCTATACTCTTGTCTTAGTCATACTATTACTTCTTTCTCGAGGTCAGCCATACTCGCAACTTACTCAAATCTTACCATTACGGTGGACACGACCTTTCAAGTCGGATTACAAATCCACATCTCATTTTCTCTTTATTTCTGGAAAAATTTCGAGTTTCCTCTATATTCCTTACTATCTCAAAACTTGTACACAGGAAATACCAACAATGCCTCACAGGGCCAAAATACATATATACATATCATATCATATCGCAGCCACACAGGGCTCCCAATATCATCAACAGTACACAAATGATAAACATACCTCGTATGCCCAACTCAAACGGCACCTGTTACACTTTCTTGTTTACTTTCCCCCTTTAGTCTTCAACTTGTATTTCAATCGCAACTTCAATATCTTTCCCAACATATATCTTTCGTACCTTTACTTACCTGCGTACTTTGTGAATTCCAACCTCATCAATCACTTTCTTCTATCAGTGTCATTCTTCAGCTGCAATCACAAATCAGGGTAAGGAGTCCCACCTCCTATGACTTAGCTCTATGGCACGATCTCAGATGTGAAAGAAGAGTAACCACCCTAAATGCCCGTAGCCCCCTCGTTTATAAACGTGGCGCGCTTCACACCATAAACAGACTCTATCGGACACGGCGCTTGCACAAACCCTAGGACGAACCGTTTCGATACCAATTTGTCACACCCTTAATCCGATAGGGTGTGATGGGCACCCGACCCTTATCTAGGGCCGAGCGAACCCGCTGACTTTCGTAATACTCATAACCATACTGGGCCCACAACACATGACATAAGTACATAATGAACATTTTTCGGAACAAACATGCTTTTCATTTTTTTTTTCAAATCAAATAAAGTCTGCAATCGTATGAAATCTGTAATATAATGCACAACAATACTTCGGCTTATATAGCCGCTTGCCAAACAAATCTGTAACATAATGCATAATAATACACCGGCTTGCATAGCCGCTTACAAACTGACGTCTTATACACACGACACTGTCTACAAAGTCTCTACCAACATCTCAGATACCATACAAAAGCACTCAGATTTGGCAAAAGACTCGTGAGGAAATGGAGCTCGCCAATCCACCGGAACGTCTTCCGCTAACGTCATCAACTCATCCGTGGGTACCGCGCGGCATGACACGCGCCCCCGAAGAAAGCGGGGTCGACGGGAATATTTACCGAGCATGTAAAGCATGACATACGTAAAACTAGGTCATAACCCAAGTAAGCAAGCAGAAAATGAGCATAAAAATCCGTAATACCAAAGGGCTTTGCACCGAAGTTCAAATCATACATAGGCGGTACGTAAGACAAATGTGATAATCCAAATGCCAAAATGCTTAGCTTTCTTTTGTAAAACATTTCTGTCTCATATATATAGAAAATAGAACAAATCATACGAGCTGACATTAACCGACTGATCCTATTCCAGAATACATATCTCACCCGACATACCGCGGTCAAATACCCAGCGATCAATATCACTCGGCATACCGCGGACAAATACCCTGCGATCAATATCACTCGACATACCGCGGACAAATACCCAGCGGTCAATATCACTCAACATACCGCGGACAAATACCCAGCGGTCAAGCCTTGTGAAATAAGAGTATCGAGTGCTCTATTGTTCCGGAGCCATATTGTTCCGGAGCCTAGACTTTTGGTACAGATCTTTTGATGTATATATATTTTTATCCAGGGGTACGGCGGGGCCCTGTCCCGTCATATTTCACTATCGATACTCGGTAAATAATACACAACCCACACATATGTCTACAGACCTCTAAGAGTATCAATAGTGACATATGATGGGACAGGGCCCCGCCGTACCCTTGGATAAACATATATATACATCAAAAGGATCTGTACCAAAAGTCTAGGCTCCAGAACAACAGAGCACTCCAAGACAGCTGAGTAGAAGTCCTAAGCTGGAGGATCACCAAAGCGAGTATCTGCACCTGCGGGCATGAAACGCAGCCCCCGAAGAAAGGGGGTCAGTACGAGATATTAACTGAGTATATAAAGCATGAAATATGATAAGAAAGATCATAACTGAAATAGAGAGTCCAGGAGACAAGTATGATAATCAAGAAATCACTGTACCTGTGCCTTATGAAATAAAATCATGCATAGCTATATCATATACCATATTCGGCCCATTATGGACTCGGTGAATAAGTCGTATACATGTATGCCATGCCCCGCCCATCATAGGACTCGGTGCTATCATCACATCATCATATAATCATATCATCATATATATATATATATCATCGTACCCGGTCCTCTAGCGAGGGACTCGGTGAATAATGCAGTGAAACTGTGCACGAAAACATACCCTGCCCGGGACTCGGTGAAAGATATAATAACAGCATGTAGGAGCAGAGTAATGAGCAACCATATGGAAACTAAATCATCATCTGAGACTCAATGGAATATGTAGAATGAACTAACACTCGAGTATCAAAGACGACAGTCATGTCAAGTGTTCTTTGAATGTCACGATAGATTATATTAAATAGAACCTCAAGAATCATAGGCACGTATCAAGATAAAATGAAATAGCTTATGGAAGTCAAGGACATTAGCCATCCTAGTGTCTCTAAGAATAGGAACTTATACATTCGTCGTTTGTTCGCTTCATATAAATCATGCCAAAAGAAAGAAAGGATAGCTTCACATACATTTATCGCTTATCCGTGATACAATACGTATACGCTGCCCGAAGTGTCTCAACCTATATTAAGACGTTAAGAACTATAGGTAAGCTACGGAAAGGTTTAAACGTATTTCGATGTTAGTAGCTTACTTTTAGAAAATTGGGCAGCATTTCCCCTATATTGTTCATTTCCCTCACATTCAAGCCAACTATGAAACGATCAAATCAGCATCAACAACCACACGTTCAATACTATATCAAGACTAGCCAAGAAAAGATTCAAGAACACTCCGAACAGCCCGCATAACATTCCAATCAGCCCACACATTACAACATTCAATAATCGTTAACATAATGACTATGACATATTCAAGTTACTCTTAATAATCTATAGCCACAACACTTCATCGAAACGACCCTACAATAGTTCAACAATTACAACCACCCAAAATCAATCTTTCGGACTACTAGAGGTATGTTTTAAACTTATCTTTTCTTTTGAATCGAGCAACACAACAATCAGTGACTATTATCCATACACAAGCAAATCCCATTAATAACTTAACAACAACATGCCCCAAACAGCCCATCCACTACAACAACACAATTACTTAGTTATAACTACACCTTTAATCTTTTAACTCAACAAGAACAGCCCAACAATCTCATATAAACAACTACAACTCTAAGTATCAAGATTCCTACACTTTTAACACATAATCAATAACAACAATAACAACGACCACAATCAACCCAATTTAATTGAAACAACTCCAATTCAGTCCAATTTCCAACACCAACGAAATCATGCAATTTTCTTACTTCCAATTTCATCTAATACAAATTAATCTCTCCATTACAACACCATTAACTCCAATTACATTACAAGAGGAAGAAATCTTACCTCAACTTAGTTAGGGCAGATTCTACAATTTCTTGCACCAATTCCACCACTTCTTCTTCCTCAATTTAAATCCCCATGTTGCTGCCTCCTTTGATTGTTTAGAACACTTCTAGGAAATTAAGAATTTTGCCATCAAAAACTTGGGTGATCAAGGGCTGACATGGCCGTGAGCTTGGCAGCCATGGCTGTTCATAACTCCTCCTTCAATCAAGATGAATTTTTGCAATGTAATGGTGTAAAAAAAAAAGGGCTGGCCGTGAGCTTGGGAGCTGCTGCCATAGCCATGGCCGAGAGCTTCTCTCTCTACTTCACTTGGTGAAGATAAGAGCTTCTCTCTCTTAATTCAACTTTGTGAGTGAAAAATATGAATTATGAGTCATATTATGTTATTTATATGCAAGCTACCATGTTGACAAGTGTCCCACTATGGCATGGACCAATCGCATTTGGCCATGTTGTAGGGGGCCCACTTAGTGCATTAATGACTTGATTAATATTAATTAATCACTAATCCCCACTTAATAATCTAATCATGGTTAATTAACCCCTAATCTCCACTAATATTTCTACACCAATTAAAATTTATAAGCAATTCATGCACTAATTAAAATCGGGGATTAAAAGTCTCTATCTCATATCCCAAAATAATCTTGTCCTTAAACTTATCTCGATTAGCTTAAAAATATTCCAATGTACAAAAATACGGGATATAACAGAGTTGAGCGAACCCTCTGGCATTCACATAATGAAACTGGATATATAATAAAGTACTTTCTACAAACTGAGAAATTTGCGAAAAATACTCAATTAATCAAAAATCGAATAAGTCAAACTGACATATCGGCCTACATGGTCGCTTTACTCAACGTACGACATCTTAACATACTAACCACAGGACACTGTCTATAAAGTCTCTAAGAGTAAACGCCTAAATCACATGAGTCGGGACAGGGCCCCGACATACCCGTACACACATGTGATAATCATAATGACTCGGTACTGGTCCAGCAAGAAAATGGAGTTTGCCAATCCCAGCTTATAGCAAACCATCCTAGTTGAATACTTTTACCTGCAAAACAATCTAGGACTGTGTGGCATGAACACAGCGCCCCCAGGCAAAGGGACGTCAGTACGAACAATGTACCGAGTATGTAAAAGCAATAGGTAGAATCATAAAGGATGAGACATAAGCCATAATGAATGTATGAGAAACCACCTGTAATATGAATAGCCCCGAAGGCAATGACTAAAAATGTAAATATATACCATACCCGGCCCATTATGGGACTCGGTGAATAAAGTCATCATATACCATACCCGGCCCATCATGGGACTCGGTGCCATAATCACATCATCATATATATATATATATATACCCGGCCCTCTAGTGAGGGACTCGGTGAACAATGCAGTGAAACTGTGCACGAATGCATACTCGGCCCGGGACTCGGTGAATGATATATTAACGACATGCACGAGCAGAATCATGAGTAACCATATGCAAACTAAATCATCACCTGAGACTCAATAGAATAATGAGAATGAACTAACACTTGAGAATCAAAGACAACAGTCATGTCAAGTACCACTCGAATGTCACTATGTATTACATCAAATAGGACTTCAGGAACCTTAGACACGTATCAAGACATAATGAAATAGCTTCTGGAAATCAAGAACATTAGCCATTCTAGTATCTCTAAGAATAGGAGCTTATTTGGAGCTTATATGTTCGTCGTCTGTTTGTTTCATATAGATCATGCCAAGAAAGAAAGAAGGGATAGCCTTAACATACCTTGTCTCTTCTCAAGTTAACCATAACTTAGATCTCGGGCTTCACCAATCTACAAACAATGCCATATATGCCAATAATCAAATTAAGACACTCTTTCAAACCAATCCTTAATTAATTAGGAATCTAACAATATTCGGGCAGCATCTTCCCTAAAAATATAGTAATCCTCGTAATTCCAACTTATCCAAAATATCAATCACAATACCAACAACAATATCAACAAATACATGTCCAAATGGAATCAAATCCATTCTTAAATCACTTCCTAAATAGCCCGATATACCTTCGCGTATCAATGCTTGTATACACTTCTTTGTTTTCGTATATACATAGTATAACGGCAACAAAATTGTTATATCCCGCATTTTTGTACGTCGGGACATTTCGAGTTAATTGCGGAAAGTTAGGGACAAGACTAGTTCGGGACACGAAGTCGAGATTTTTAACCACGATATATTTCAAGGCATGAGTTGCTTATGATTTTATTGGCATGAGATAATGGAGTTTGGGATTAAAATTGGATTATGGAAAGTTAGACATCTTATGAAAAATTTGGGGCCAAAAGTGAATTTTTTGAAAGTTGTTATTTCATGAAAAATATGGCCATGTGGCCGGCCACATGAGGTGTGGGCCATGGCCACATGGATGAGTAATATAATTGTATTAAGATGACAAATTATTTCATGTTTCATCATTTTACCTCTAGAAATTTCAAGAAAGTGGGAGAGAAAACTTGAAGGGCCATTCGGCCAAGAAGAAGGAGAAGCAACCTCAAGAAAAGTGAAAGAAAAAAATAATTTTCTCTAGCAATTCCACTCCTTAGAAGGTGCATAACAACGTGGTGGAGTCGTTGGAGTGGTAGAGACAAGCGTTGGTTCAAGGCATGGTTCATACCCAACTTGAAGAATCAAGTGAAAGAGGTATGGTTCAATCTTATTTTTCATATGTTATAGATGATTTGTGTATGTTGTGAAGTATAGAAATGAATGAAAATCATGAAAATAGAGATGTTGAAGTGTAGCCGTGTGGGTGTGCTTGGCCGTGTGCATGTAGAGGTGTTGGGGTGATGAATTAATTGCATTCAACATGTTTGTGTGTTGTTGTAATGTGTAGAAAATGAATGAAACTCATGAGATTGTATATGTTGATGTTGGGCCGTGTAGGGGCTGTTTGGTATGTAAGAAATGAATTAATTTTATCTAGTATTTCGGTTGTCGTCGTTATGAATTCTGTGATGTAAAATGAAGGTTAATGATCCAAGTTGAAGATCAAAAACGTGTGGGCTGCATTGAGAGTTAATGTGATCTTATTGTAGCTTCTTGAATTTATGGAAATAATATTGTCAATGTATGAGTTGTTAGTGTAGTTGATGAATTTGGAAGGAAGAAATGTGTTGTTGATTGTTTTCTTGAATTTTGAGGGGTTCGGGTGGCATGGTGTATTGGATGGGCTGATTTGAATGCTTTGCGGATAGCTTGAAATGTTCTTGAATCTTGATTGAATGACCTCGGATTATTACTTGAATATGTGAGCATTGGTATTGGCTTGATCGTATGTAGTTTATTTGAATATAAATGAAATGTTGTCGAATGGTATAGGAAGGAACTATTAATGTTAGAATGCGTTTTGAATCATTTATGGATGTTGTTAGAATGGTGGTTGGTATGGTTGTTGTCGATTTAGCTGAGTTGAATTTTTGGGGTTGTTGTATTTACAGGGGAGGTGCTGCCCAATTTTCTGTAGAATTGAGAAATAGTTTGGAATTGAATTCCTAAATGCTTATAGCTAATGGTTGATACTATTGACGTTGTGTAGACCTTGAGGAGCCGAGGCCTGAGTTTGGATTAGCTAAGGAAGCAAACGAGGTATGTAGAGCATATCTTTCTCCCTTGTGGCAGGTCTTAGAGTAAATAAGCTATGATACGATTCTCGAGGTAATTCTACTCTGGTGATCCGAGCATGTCCATGATTCTTATTTTTCCCTTGACATTCGTATTCTTAATGTAGTCGAATTATGTCTTTTATGTCTTTTGTATGACTAAATTTTAAAAGTTGCATACAAGCTTTGCCTTCAAATAATTTTGTTCCTAAACGAATCTGAAACTACGAACGTCCGTAACTTTCACAAACGGGCTCGGATCGCTCCGAAACGCTCATAGGAGGTTCCATAATGTATAACATCCCCAACTTTCATAGGCGGGCTCGGATTTGGTTTGACACCTATCCGTGGGCCCCCGAGACTTTTCCGTGCATAGACTTAACGATTTTCCGAAAAAGACTTAATGTGATTATTGTTTTAACCCCCGAGTATGGTTATTTATTTAACGAGTCCGAAATGAGAATTATTATGTATATGATTCCGATACGAAGTTATGACATTTAAGGTTCGGTTTGATATGTGCCCGAGTGGCATTTGGAAGAAACAAGATTGGACTGTTGTCCTAATTTGTAAATAATGATTTGTTTGATTAACTTATTAAATCTTTGTAAATGTTTACATTGCATATGGTTATGAATATTTTAAATTGCATATAGTTTCTCACGACTCTGCTCGTGCACACTATTGTTACTTCCTTCGCTGAGTCCCGGGGCCGGTTGTCATCGTGCGCATTATGTTATATTTCCGGAGTATGATGTGTCCGGTTCGCCGTGCCCCCTTTGGCCGGGAACCGTGGATAATGGTGTTATGATGTGTCCGGTACGCCGCGTCCCTCTTGGCCGGGTACCGTGGTATATGTGATGTGCTGTGTGACGGGGATACGGAGATATAAAAACTTCTGGAGTATGATGTGTTATGGCGCCAATGTCAGGAGGGCGACCATATTCTAAGAGCCAATGCATTATTTGCATTTTACTCAGTAAGCATTTTGATATTCTGATTATTATACATGTTTTCTGTAACCCGCATATGATTTTTGACAATGGATATGCATATGATGATCTTATTTACCGAGTCCCTCACTAGAGGGCCGGGACACGTTTTGTATGCATATGATATATGATTTTGATAGTCTGGACTATGATCAGTTGGTATCGGAACCGGTGGTGGGGAAAACCCAGTGGTGGGACAAATTCCACACTGGTTTAGGCGAATCCCACATCGGTTAATGTCAGCTCATATGATATGTTTGATTTTCCGTATATATGACACAGAAATGTTTTTTTTTTAAAGAAAGCTAAGCATTTTGGCACTCAGGCTAGTATATTCACTTTTCGTACTCTTTACTTCGGTTATGATCGTGTTTACTGTCTTTCCTGCTTTACATACTCAGTACATATTCCGTACTGACCCCCTTTCTTCGGGGGCTGCATTTCATGCCGCGTATGTACATGTGCACACGTTTCGGTTGTCCGTCGGCCTAGAGGCATCTATCCATTGTTTGGAGTGCTCCCCTTGATCCGGAGCCAACACTTTTGGGTACAGATACTTCTGTTATTTGTATATATGTTTGTTCACGGGTACGGCGGGGCCCTATCCCGTCATATGGTTCTGTTATGACTCTTAGAGGTCTGTAGACATATACGTGTGGGTTCAGGCGAGTTCGTACGGTTGTATTTGTATGGTTTGTGTTATGATGTTTTGTTGTATAGGCTTACGTCGTTATGTATATATGTATATGTATGTATATATGTCGAATATACCCCGCCAATGCCCAGGGGGTTTGGGTCGTGACAAAAAAAAACAAAAACGCAACTTTGCACGACCCCCCCCCGAGGGTGACCTGCTTGCACCTAACTTCCTCAAAAAGTATTAAAAAAAAAATGAACACGATCAAATATATGAGGGGATAATTTTATTGCAAATTTAAAATTTAAAAATTT
>NW_026725640.1:0-55946 GCF_029784015.1 Lycium ferocissimum
CCATGATTATATTACGTATGAATTGTTGTAATTCCATCATTGAGTTCTTAATATTTCTTTATGATTATTGAGAATCGATCGTAATCCATGAAACCCATATCTTGTATTCCATGGGTTTTTGCATGCATGTTTTAGATAAAATGATTATTTCATGAATATCCTACATGTCTACAAGTTTTTTACAACCGTATTATATAATTACTTTCATGCTATGCTACAAGATACACAAATGCTAAATACAAGTTATTTCATGAAACCACGTTTACAAGTTATTTCATGATATCCATGTACAAGCAAGTTATATTCATGAAAACCATGGGCAGCAAGTGCCACTTATTTTACATGTTCATGTTTTTTTGGGAGTTGCATTAATTACCGAGAAGGCTTCAAACTGACTCGAAACTACGTAGCCACCGTAGGATGAGGATTGTTCCACCCATGCTTAGGACGATCTCTCATAATGGCTGGATCCTTTCATAATATTATTAAATCTCATGTCCCTAGCAAGGTATGAGTGTTATCGCCGGTAGGACGCAAGTACCGGACCATGTTGTCTAAGTTATATTTACTGCTCTCCCTACTCACGATACTTTACACATGTTTTATATGTATATGTACTCATGCTCAGGATCATGTTCCAGCTTAGTCTCTATTATGTTATTATCATGTCCCATGTTATTTCTTTCAGTTGCTTTACATACCAGTACATTCAATGTGCCGACGTCCCCTTTATCGCCGGGGGCTCGATTTCACGATGCGGTATGGATTTACAGGACGACGCCTGCGCTCAGTAGGATCTGCAAGTACCATCTTATTGGTGAGCCCCATCTCATTCGGGGTTTAGACATTGTCATTCTTTAATTAGTTTTGCATCTAAAGGTAGGCTGGGGGCCTTGTCCCAGCAAGTATGGTTTTCCGGTAGATTCACGATTAGAGGTTTCATAGACTAGTCGGATTAGTTATGTTAGACATGCAAGGTGTTTAGCCATCTTTGGCTCAACTCATATTATTTCCGCATTTATGATTTAAACAAGTATTTCATTAAATTATTATGACATCTCATGTTTTATAAAGCTCATCACGTTCATGCTATATTTCCGCTCATGTATGCCTCGATGATTGCCAAAGCCGTGGTTCGCTCGGTCACACGCAGTATGGCACCGAGTGCCGTGTTTCGCCCAGGCCATTGTTCGGGGCGTGACACTTGGCCTCCCAGGCTCGTATTTCTATATTTAAGAAAATTTATACCATTGTTAGACTCATCTTCATAGGCCTGTCTTAAGCCCTCAAACTAACTCTTTCTAGAATCTTTCAAAATTTCGGCAGCATCTCTCCTGTTTATATCCCTAGCCCAAATCGCAATTACCAAAAACCAACAACAACAACAATACCAACATTATCAACATCATCACTAACATCAACATATACTATAAGACATCTCATATGATCTTTATCCGATTTGTTAAACGATAAATTAACTATACGCTCATTTAATCGTTCTACCTTCGAAAATAAACCCAAAGCAAAAATAATAAGAAAAGATGAACCTTAGTCTCACTAAAACAGCAATATCCTCAATATTCACTTTGAATCCAGGCCAAAATCCACCGCCACAAGATCCTATAGTCACCACTATACACCACACGAGCTCTAATTAGTTAAAATCACTCAAATCCCTCAACTTTTTGTGACACAAATTCCCTTATGTGTTACTGAGCTCTAGGATCTGTTTTGGAGTGAAAAAAATGAGGTTTTTGTCCTTATATAGGTGGGTAAAGTCGGTGAAAACCGACTCAATAATTGACCTTCGCGAACGCGAGGTCCTCTCGCGAACGCGATGGTCTGGAATTTCCATGGCCATCGCGAACGCGGAGGGCAATTCTGCCCAGTTTGCCCAATTATTCATCTTCCGCCCATTTAATCTCAATTCCTTTCAATTCTTCTCATACATGATCGTAAACCCTTATAACCATAAAATAGGCGCATATCACTCTAGCGTTCACAATTAAGCAGTTGACACCTACGGAACTCAACATCCAAACTACGAGGTGTAAAAACCTGCTCCACCAACTCTAAATTACCAACATCTGCACCATCTGCACTTGGCAAATCTATACATGGTTTCCTTGTTCTTGCAGTTGCCCATTTCCTTGTCAATTCACTTCAATTATTTGAGTTTCCTCCAAAAGGGGCATGCTCTCCTCATCATTCTTAGAGGTCATTGAATCAACCTCCACTATATTTGTATTATTCATCAGCAAAGTTGTAGAATCAACATCTTTTGTTTGCCCCTGTATTCTTTGCTTCCACTTTAAGTACATCTTGTTCAGAATGAACATCCAAACCATCAACCTTTCCCCTGATTAAACTCATATTTGTTTGACTATAAAAAATTCTCTCCTCATTATTCTCAGAGGTCATTGAATCAACATCCAATATATCTCTATCATTCCCCAACAAAGTTGCAGAAATCACATCTTTTGTTTACCCCAGTATAACTGCTTCCACTTCAACTACATCTTGTTCAGCATGAACATCCATACCAGCAACCTCTCCCTTTATTAAACTCATATTTGTTTAACTATCAGAAAGTTCCACAACTGCTTTATCAGTAGTTTCTTAGGACATCTTAGCTGCATTATCCTCCAAAATAGATTCTACTGCATCAAACACACCCTTCTCAAAATTTTTCTGAATCTTTGGAGCCTCCAATAACACTGTAGTAATCTCCTCAATCCCATTATCTTCAAGAGGTACTTCTGATGCATCCATTTAAACTATTTCATCCTGTTTTTGACCATCTTTTTCATTGTTGACCTTCATGGTCTGATCTTCAATCTGCAAAGCATCAAATTTGTTGTAGGTCCTCACTTCATGTATGTGTTGTTCTTTGTGACGATTCATCATTGTGTTCTGCTCCATTACTTTTGAAGAGGCCACCTCCATAATTCTATTGTCCTTAACAACATTCCAATTTCTAGGATCTCCAAGCACCCTTCCACTAGCTAATATTCTATCATTAAATCTTGTCCTATTATAATGATTATTCTTCCTTATTTATCCCTGATTAACAGCTTGTGTGACCTCATTTGTCATGACTTCCTTGCCTTTATCAACCTGACATGGCCTCTCTTTGACAACAGATGTTTCCTGAGAGACCACATTCTCTATCACTTCATTTTCTTTCTCCTGATTCTCCACATTGATAACCTGTTCATAACGATAAGCTAATTCTGGATGCAAATTCTAGTAGTCATCTTCAGTATGACCTTGTAGTTTACATTCAAAACAATACTTAGGCAAATTATCATATCTGATCTTCACCTTATCCACCCTAATCTCCTGTGTTTCTTCATGTTCTACTTCTATTTTCACAAAAGATGGGAGATCTGCTAACAGATCCACCAAGACCTTAACTTGAGCACAGCTAGGTCTTGTTCTATTTTTAGTTTCCTTATCTACATGCAAAGGAATTCCAATAGCAAAAGAAAGCAAAAACAGAGATTCTTTACCGAAGAAAGTTGGCATCAGATCTGTAAAAGAGATCCAAGTATTCACTCTAGAGGTTTCTTCATCTATCTTAAACTTTGCATCATAGATTAATGGCCTCATTTGATATGCATAACCATCCCCGCACTGAATATAATAAATTCCTTTAGAATACAGATTTATGAAATACTCCAAACATGATAGACGAATCAAAACATGTCTATGTCAAAATAAACCAATCTGACATTGTCTTTTAATCCCACATTGCGTTGGAAATATGGTTCTTAGTTCCTCCATTTCAGGCAATCCATATGAAAGACGTAGGGTTGGAGTTTTTGCATGGGATTCATAGTCGTAGGTTTAAAGAAATCATTTTACTTTGGTTTTTGTTGTTCAATTGTAGCGTTAACAATCTCCATTTGTGAGTTTTGGATGCTAGGGAGCTGGCCATTCGCCAGAGACGACTGACCAGTGGCCGGAGTAGCCATCTCCCAGCTGGCGGCTAGGTTAGAAAATTAGGGTTTGCACGAAAGTCAGGAGAGAGAGGAAAGCATTTTTTTAATAATAGATTATACAATCACGAATCATGTTTTTATATTTCATGGGCTACTAATCCAATTATATCCATGTTTATGTATTGGGAGTTTCCTTGTTACACCTCGTGGTTTTGCACATTGAGATTCATCGTGTGTTAGTGGTTCTGGTCTTGGATACGGGGGTTATCAAGTTTAAATGAGATTAGATGAGTTTATCTTATAGTTATAAGGGTTAAGTTCATGTTTAGCAAGTATTGGAAGGATTAAAGATTGAACAAATCGATGAGAATATGTTTCAGGAAAAGTGGGTTTTACGGCTAGATATACGGACCGTATAATTTTTACGGACTATATATCTGGCTGACTCCCACCATAAATTGGTTCCCGAAGGGGTAATACATTGGTTAGAATTTACAGTCCAATTATGAGGAACATATAATTTTTAGGGTCCGTAAAAGTGGACCGTAAATCTGAGTTGGTACCAGATTTCTTTTCATATATAATCTCGACCCTTGTTCATTTTTTCTCACTTCAACATTTCCCAAAGTCCATTAAAGTTCTAGAACCTTCTCCTGAACATATCTAACCAAACCCAAGTGAAATCAAGGGTTGAAAGGTGAAAATCAAGAGATTCAAGTGTTGGGAGGCTCACTAGGTCTTGTAAAGTCCAAGAATTCCTTTGGTGTTGAAGTTGGAGCTTTTACTCAAGTGGAATAATCTGATCCCAACCTTATCCTTATGTGATAAGAGGTTAGTTTTCACATCTATTACATGTTATTGAGAATGCTTGATTGTTGAACAACTTGATTAATGGAAGAAAGTGAAAAAGGAAGTTCAAATATGCATTTGATGATATTTAGAGTAGTAAATTAACTTCAGTTATAATTGTTAGAAGGCTGGAGTATAATCTTGTTATGAGGAGTAATAATGATGATGAGGGAGTGTTCTATACAAGTATGTAAGGGGTTGTGTTGAAGTGGTTGATATAAATTGATTATGAGTATGAGTTTTTGGATTATATTGGGTATAATTTGAATAAAATCTCTTAAATCATGATATTCTTGAAGTTTTCATTGTTATTTGGGAGTTGATTAGAATATGGTGAAAGTAGGTGATATAGGGGAAGTGCTGCTCAATTTTCGCTGGCTTAATCGTTATTCTAGTTTGAAGTTATGAGTATTTCCAAGACTTGACGTTAGTGTGAATCCTCTTGAATGTAGATTTGTGAGCTTGGAAGGAGAAATGTTGAGTAGTTGGGAAGATAAAAAGGATTGTTAAGGCTAAACCTATCTTCCTTAAGGCATGATTCCTTTGTTGTGAACCTATATATATGATATCCAAAACGTCCCTAGTCCGACCAATTCTAGAAGCTTATAGTTCTTGATGCTCTCATGGTATTATCAGTCTTGTTCCTTGTTGTTGATTCCATGTTATGATAATTGACCCTAATGAGAAGATATAGTGATAATGATTGATCCATAACGATTATCGAGGTCCACCGACCTTATGTCACTCCGATTGAGTTGTAATGCTTCCTTTTGATACTCATATATGTCATTATATATATAGCCATTTTCTGACACCGAGCCTATATGGCCGGGTACAATATCTATTGTGCACACCACTGCAGTTGGGTACGGATAACACCGAGGCCTGTTATGGCCGGGTACGGATAACACCGAGCCTATATGGCTAGGCATGGTATTATTATATGTATATGTATGAAATGTTTCCTTTAGAGAAAAGTTAAGTATGCATGACAGTCGTCTTAAGAGGTATTATCAGGTATAAATTGTTCTCTTTATCTTATGTTATTTTATTATTTTCATCATATTGCTATTCATACCTTACATACTCAGTACATTATTCATACTGATGTCCTTTTGTTTGTGGACGCTGCGTTCATGCCCGCAGGTAGATAGGAACACTAACTAGGCCCCTAGGCTGCCTCATCAGTGATTGCATAGAAGTGCTCCATTTGATCCGGAGCTGCAGTTTAGTTGGTATTATTCTTTTGTGTATTTACTTGGGCAAGGCGAGGTTGTCATGATCCAAACGGAGGGCCATGACGGGTACCCGGAGCTAATCTATTGTCACGACCCAACCGGAGGGCCATTACGAGCACTCGTATCTAACCCACCGGGCATCTCTCATCATACCTCCACAATCATATCTAGGTGAGCCACATGGCTAACTCATAAAATTCCATGCATCAATAATACAATTTCATCGGGTTAAGGAACTTTTATATCAACATCATCAACTATGCCCACATATATATATACATAAGCCGACAAGGCTATCAAAATGATATACAAAATATGAGCCGACAAGGCTGAGAGACATCTAGCTATACACGACTGTCTACGAGCCTCTAGAAAGAGTATGTAACATCATAAAGCTTGGATAGGGCCCCGCCATGCCCATATAATACACAAAAGAATAGTACCAACGGCTGCAGCTCCGAATCAAATGGAGCTCCTCTAGACAATCTCTGATAAAGCAGCCTAAGGGTCAAGTCTGTCTCCCTATCCACCTACGGGCATGAACGCAGCGTCCAAAAATAAAAGGACGTTAGTAAGAACAATGCACTGAGTATGTAAGGCATAAATAATAACATGATAAAAGCATGAAGGATAACATAAGATAGAAGAGCCACTTTACCTCTTAAGACGTTACATCACACTTACCCTTTTCTCTAAAGAAGACCTTCCATACATATACATATACATATACATATACATATACATATACATATATACAAGTAGCATCATCATAATAATGTACCCAGCCTTTTCAGGACTCGGTGTGAAGCGTACATGGCTACAATTGGACTCGGTGTTATTCGTGCCCAACTGATCAGTGGTGTCTGCACAATAGATATTATACCCGGCCATATAGGCTCGGTGTCAGAACATAGCTTTATATATATATATATATATATAGGATTACATAAGTAAAGCAACATCATCATCATCATTATCACTATATCTTTCCTTAGAGGATCAACTATCATAGCATGGGATCAATGACATCATAAGAGCATCAAGAACTATGAGCCTTAGCGCTTCTAGGAATGGAATCATCATGGAAGACGTTATGGATTTCACGTATAGATATACAACAATGTGATCATGCCTTAAGAAAGAAGGGCTATCCTTACATACCTTTATGTCTTCTTAACTACTTAACGTTCTCCTCCAAAGACCGAGAAATCTACATTCAAGAGCCGCCGCCGCCGCCGCCGGCCGCCGCCGCCGCCGCCGCCGCCGCCGCCGCCGCCGCCGCCGCCGCCGCCGCCGCCGCCGCCGCCGCCGCCGCCGCCGCCGCCGCGCGCGCGCGCGCGCGCGCGCGCGCGCGCGCGCGACCAAGTTTAGGTCTCAAAGACACTCTTAAGTTCAAACTAGTATAATTCGTGAGCTAGCGAAAATTGGGCGGCATTTTCCCTATTTCATCTACTTCTACCAATTTCCAACACAACTTCCAATAAACAATGACATGAGTAATAATACCATAATTAAGAGACTTTATTCAAGTTAGGCTCCATTCAATCCCCAACACTTCATTTCATAATCACTCATAACAATAATTTCAAGACAACCCCATGTTCCCTTGTATACAACACTTTCTTAACATCATTATTATCACCCACAACAAGATTATACTCATAGCATACCAAGAATTATAATTCAAGTTAACCTATAGCTCATAATATCATCAAATTCATACTTGAACTCTCTTTTCATTTTTCTTCCTTCAACCAAGTGGTACAATAACCAAATAACCTTAACTATGTGCAAGAGATGTAAAAACTTACCTTAATCACACAAGAACAAGCCTTGGATCAACTTACTCCACTAAAGTGAAGTCTCGAACATCAACACCAAAGGAAATCTTGAGCTTCACAAACCCTAGTAAGCTTCTTAGCACTTGAATCTCTTGATTCTCTTGGGTTTGGTGTGGATTGGTGTATGAACTTGGAGAGAGGGTTTTTAAGATCTCTAGGATCTGATTTGGTGAAATAATGATCCCAAATGAGGTAAAACGAAATATATAAAGCGTCACTTAACATCCCGTCGGCCATTTTAACGTCCACTTTGACGGACCATCAAACGTCCTGCGGTCCGACAAATGGACTGTCAGATGGCCCAGCCAAACAGGCCTCACTGTGGCTATTTTACGGTGATGGCTCCACCATTTGATGGACCGTCAAACTATGGCCCGTCAAATGGTCCGTCAAACTACCCCTTTTCAACAAGTTGCTCCCTTCAATTCGTTTGACTTCCTATCCTTATGGAACCTTCTTGGCACTTGTGTAGAACTTCATTAACTATCTAACGGGCCCTATATTTCCCTCTCAAGACATTACTAAACAAGGTATAGCTCAATCAATGCGAAATCTTCCCAAAATATTGCTCAAATTCCCCTTCCTTCGACGAACTTGCTCCCACCAATTCATATGACTCCAAAACCTTGATGTACGCACTTAAAGTTATCAAATACCCTCTTTAACCTTATAAGTACTTTATTCCCACTCTAGGCCTGCATTAGTCTACTTATGATTCAAACGACTCGAAATTTCCAAGATGTAACCCCTATCAAGCACCTCTGAACATACATTGCATAATCAATTCTAGGTGGTGTCACGACCCAACCCCGTAGGCCGTGACTAGTGCCCGAGCTGGGCACTCGTACACACCCATTAACCAGAATCAGCATACAAATAACTTATACATACAGAAAAGTAAAACGTCGCCCCAAAGCTGTCACAAATATATATATATACATATCGCAGTCACAACTTTCAGCAGATGATATCGCACATGAGCCGACAACGCTATCATAACACAGGGGAACGTCCAAAACACAAACCACACAGACAGAACTGTACAATATTTACCCACAACCCACACATATGTCTACAGACCTCTAAGAGTAATAACAGAATCATATGACGGGACAGGGCCCCGCCGTACCCCTGAATAGGCATACATACATATATACAATGGAAGTGTCTGTACCAAAATATAGGCTTCGGAACAAGGGAGCGCTCCAAGATAGCTGAATGGAAATCCTATGCTGGCGGATCACCAAAACGGGTATCTGTACCTGCGGGCATGAAACGCAGCCCCCGGAGAAAGGGAGTCAGTACGGAATATGTACTGAGTATGTAAAGCATGAAATATAGAAAACGGGGTCATAACCGAAGTAAGGAGTACAGAAAGTGAGCATAATAACCAGAATACCAAAGTGCTTGCATTTGAAATACAAATCATGCATAAGAGGTACAGAAGACAAGTACAATAATCAGAATGTCAAAATGCTTACTCTTGAAATACAAATCATACATATCAATGTCATGTATCATATCCGGCCCATTATGGGACTCGGCGGACGGAACATGGTCGCCACCCCGTCTTTGGCGCCATAACACATCATACTCCGGAATATTGCATAACTCCGTAACACATCATACTCCAGAACACATCATACTTCGTAACACATCATACTTCGGAACACATCATACTTCGAAACACATCTACTTCGGAATATAGCATAGTGCGCACGATAACATAACCGACCCGGGACTCGGCGAAAGATGTAACAACAGTATGCACGAGCAGAGTAGTGAGAAACTATATGTATATAAATCATCATTACAGACTCAATAGATAAGTAAGTAATCACGCTCGAGCATTAAAACGATAGTCATATTAAATCCGTTCTAATTGCCATTAGGACTACGTTAAAGAGAATCTTAGGGATCGTAGACATGTATCAAACCAATCCGAGCCCGCCCATGAAAGTTAGAGACATTATTCGTTATAGAATCTTCTACGAACGTATCAAGCCAATCCGAGATCGTCTATGAAAGTTAGGGACATTATTCAACATAGAATCCTTTAAGAACACGAATTCTTTATGCGACATTTATTATCCAATCATACAAAATACTCGTGGACCATAGTTCGACTGTATTAAGAATGCTAACATCAAGAAGTGAATAAGAATCGTAGACATGTTCGGATCCATGTTCGGATCTTATGAATAGAGTTACCCCAAGGCTCGTATCAGGTCTTACTTAAATCTAAGACATGCCAAAAGAAAGAAAGGGTAAACTTTACATACCTCGTCCGCTTCCTAAGCTAACCCGAACATAAGTCTCGGGCTTCCCAAGATCTACTAACGTCATTAGGCACCAAACATTAGTCATAGGCACTTAGGAATCCAATTCTAAGCTAGCACTTCATTTACAGAAATTCAGGCAGCATTTCTGTATAAATTCAACAACCCCGAGAATTCAACTCGGCCAAATCTTCAACAACAATACCAACAACCATATTAACAACATCAACAATTAATTCAGAACGCATTCTAACATTAGCAACTCTCTTCTACACAATTCGACAACATTCCATTTACATTCAAATCAACCACATATAATCAAGCCAACATCAATGCTCACACGTTCAAGTACTAATCCGAAACCATTCAAACAAGATTCAAGAACACTTCAAACAATCCGCACAATATTCAAACAACCCAACCAATATACTACTCCACCCGAAACCTCCCAATTCTAATAGGAACAACAACAACACATTTCTTTCATCCAAATTCATGAACTACACGAACAATCCACACATTAACAACGTCATTCTCATAAATACAAGAAACTATATTAAAATCACATTAGCTTCTAAAACAGCCCACAAACGTTTACAACTTCAACTTGAATCATTAAACCTTCATTGCATCATAG
Organism: Lycium ferocissimum; assembly: GCF_029784015.1. Classification (NCBI taxonomy): domain Eukaryota; kingdom Viridiplantae; phylum Streptophyta; class Magnoliopsida; order Solanales; family Solanaceae; genus Lycium; species Lycium ferocissimum. The sequence goes on from NW_026725640.1 coordinate 10,789, forward strand.
AATCCACAACAACAACAACCAAACATACTAAATAGAATCAATTCACCATAAACTACCAAAAACAGCCCCTACGGCCACAACCCAACTCATATGATTTCATGAATTTCATCCATTTCTACACACTACAACGTGCACAAACCATCCACAACACATGTAAAAGAAGATTGAACCTTACCTTTTCCACTTAGTTCTTCAACTTGGCTAGGGTTTGAGATTACAAGAACGAAGGCTTTGCTTGCTCCAACAACCACTCCACGTTAATAAGGACCTTCCAATTGGTTGAAATGCTAGAAGAAAATATTTTTTTTCATCAATTCCCAAGCTCTTGCTCGGCTAGGCCATGGCCGAATGGCTTCTCTGTTTTTTCTCCATGGTTCTCCAAGTTTCTAAGGTGAAAAGATGATGAATATAATTTATTTGTCATCTTCATCTAAATATATGATTCATTCATGTGGACCATGCCCCACACATGGCTTGGATGAATTAAATTTGGCCAAGCCATGGGTGGGAGCCACTCATAAGCCACACGGCCAACTTGGCTTGATTCATGAAATAATTAACTTTCCATAATTCACTTTTAACCCCTAATCTTCCTTAATATTCCACACCAATGAAATCACAAGCAACTTGTGCCCTAAAACAAAATCGGAGGTTAAAAGTCTCCACCTCGTATTCCAAAATAGTCTTGTCCTTAACTTATCACAACTAGCTCGGAATACCCCAACGTACAAAATGCGGGATATAACATCCTCCCCCCTTTAGAACATTCGTCCTCGAATGTTAAACTGGTCCTACCGGGTCTTATAAGCACTTCGGGGGAGAGTCTCTTTTATGACTACCATACACAGTTCATCAATCAATCAACATAACCAATTTAGGAATTTAGATTACTTGTAGGCATAGAAAATAAGTAGGGATACTTATTCTTCATCTCTTCTTCGGCTTCCCAGGTCATATCCTCCCTGTCATTGTTCCGCCACAATACGTCTTTAGTACGTAACCTTCTCACCTGACGATCCAGTATGGCTATAGGCTGCTCCCCGTAGGACAAATCCTCTGTTACCTGGATATCATCTATATGGGAAATACTTTGGAAGAATCGCCTATACATTTGCGAAGCATCGACACCTGGAAGACTGGATGTACTGCTCCTAAGTCAGATGGTAGGTCTAATTCGCAGGCAACTTTGCCTACCTTACGGGCGATCTGATAAGGCCCAATGTTTCATGGGTGACACTTTCAGAATACCCAATCATTAATCTGGAACTCTAAGTGTCGACGACGATTATCTGCATACGATTTCTGTCGACTTTGGGCTGTTAATAACCGTTCCTGAATGAGTTTCACTTTATCAACTGCTTGCTGAATCATATCTGGGCCAATTAACTTAGTTTCGCCAACATCGAACCAGCCAATCGGTGACCTGCACTTTCTGCCATACAAAGCCTCATACGGCGCCATCTGGATGCTAGAATGGTAGCTATAATTATAAGCATACTCAACAAGTGACAAATGATCGTCCCAGCTACCTCTGTCGAATATAATAGATATGGAAACTCCGTGAAGTCTGCTATTTCTTTAATATGTAACCTTGCATAGCCTCAGCTGAATAAGTAGCCTTGACTGGAAGAAAATGGGCTGATTTTGTCAGCCTATCTACAATAACCCATATGGGATCGTACTTTCGTGGAGTGCGAGGTAAACCTGTAATGAAGTCCATGTTAATTGCTTCCCACTTCCAAGTCGGAATCTCCATCTCCTGTAGCAATCCACCAGGCTTTTGATGTTCGATCTTAACCTGTTGGCAATCTGGGCACTGAGCAACAACCTCTGCTATGTCCATCTCCATATCATCCCACCAGTACAAACATCTGAGGTCATGATACATCTTTGTTGATCCCGGATGAACAGATTAACGGGCATAACATGCCTCTACCATAACCGGTCGTCGTAGCCCTACAACCTTAGGTAGACATAATCTGCCTCTATGTAGTAGCACTCCATCAGGGGTGATCTCGAATGGGGTCTTCTCTTTTCCAAGGGCTGTATCCCTATATCGTACCAGAACAGGATCCTCATATTAGCATCGCTTTACTTCTTCCATAATAGAGGGTTCAGCAACCTCTCGGACAAAAACCCTCGTATCTCCAGAATCGGCCAGATGGACTCCAAGGTTAGCTAGCTGATAAATCTTACGAACTATTTCTCTCCTTTCTAGTTGCACGTCCGTCAAGCTGCCCATAGACTTACGGCTGAGTGCATCTGCTACAACATTGGCTTTCCCAGGGCGGTATAATATATCAGCATCACAGTCTTTCACCAACTCTAGCCACCTCCCCTGCCGCAACTTCAGCTCCTTCTGCTTAAAGATATACTGGAGGCTTTTGTGATTCGTATAAATATCAACATGAACGCCATATAAATAGTGTCTCCCTATCTCCAAGGCATGAATTACCGCTGCTAATTCCAGACCGTGAGTAGGATAATTTCTTTCGTACTTCCCTGAAGCACGGAGGCATAGGCTATAACTGCCACGCCGCATCAATACACAACCTAACCCAACGCCGGAAGCGTCACAATAGATGACATAACCATCTAGTTCCTTAGAAAGAGTCAGAACTGGAGCTGTAGTCAACTTTTCTTTCAGCAACTGGAAGCTTCGTTCACAAGCATCAGTCCATTGGAACTTAGTTGCCTTCTGAGTTAGCCTCGTTATGGGCGCTGAAATCGAAGCAAACTTCTCCACAAATCTCCTGTAGTATCCTGTTAATCCCAGAAAACTACGTACCTCAGTAGGTGTCATAGGTCTAGGCCAATTCTGTACGGCCTCAATCTTACGTGTATCCACCGGATGCCATCGGCTCTCCAACAATATGCCCCAAGAATGCTACTGAGGTCAATCAGAATTCACATTTAAAGAACTTAGCATACAATTTCTGGTGCCGGAGCACCCCAAGTACCGTCCTCAGATGATCTGCATGCTCCTCTTCTGAGCGTGAATGGACCAGGATATCATCAATAAATACGATCACGAACATATCTAGGAATGGCTTGAACACTCGGTTCATCGAATTCACAAACACTGCTGGAGCATTGGTCAGCTCAAAAGACATCACTCTGAACTCATAATGCCCATATCGGGTCCTGAATGCAGTCTTGGGAATATCTGCCTCTCTTACCCGCACCTGGTGATAACCTGAACGCAGGTCTATCTTCGAAAAACACTTAGCACCCTGAAACTGGTCAAATAAATCAACCATCCTGGGGAGGGGATACTTATTCCCTATGGTCACCTTGTCCAGCTGCCTATAATCAATATACATTTGCAGCGAGATATTACTTTGAACGTGCGAATCCGTTCTATTCTTAAATCATCTTTTCAGGAAATTTCTCTATATCCGAGGACACTACACCAAGATGGCTACCCACTCGTCTCTTTATAAATATATCTTTCGAGAGTTGGAAATATTTCCGCATCGTTGCGAGGCCTAATCGTTCTTTCTCTTACTTCCCATTCCTCGCCGTGGTCACTATCCTTTAGCCCCACTTGTCGGAGCCTGCTTTTCCAACCCCACACTGTCACGACCCAACCCCGTGGGCCGTGACAAAAGTGTCCTACTTAAGTTACCCCAATTTCTCATTTAGTCTCCATCCATATTTGTAAATAATTCTTGATATACTTCCCAGGGGGGGTCACCCATCCCAGGATTGCTCTGGTCTCAGCACGCTTAACTTCGAAACTTTTATGCATTCTGGCGCGTTATCGATAATATCACTGCATTAAATGCCCCACACGATCTTTGCCACGTAATTTAGGGCAATTCTGCGTCTTAATAAATTTTTTAGAAATTGTTGTAGCGGGTCCCACCCCGGTCCAAACTACACAATTACCATATTGCCCTTCAAAGTTCCTCAACATCTACAGCCACTTGTACTCATAATCATCCGCCACCGGGGTTTCTAGATTTATACATACGGCGGAGTCATCTCAGTCGCCCTTACTGTTACCGGATAAATATCTTACAGAAATCGTACATACATAGGAAATTCTAGAAAGCTCATATACTTATAAAATAACCAATTTCGGGTCTGACCTGGGGAGCTGTCGTGAGAGGTGTGTCCACTATCGTCCTCGTCCGCTCCGCTCCCCTACCTACCGGCCTCCGCTATTACCCGCATCCGAATCGGAGGGGGTATCGAGTGGATGATCGGACAAATCCGGCTCACGGGTGACCGGATCAAAGAGAAATCCATAGCACTCTCCGAGGTAGCCGGCCGACACGCTCACTTTCGTAAACACCGGCGTACCGTAGGAAATCCTCTCCTCCGTCGTCCCAGAAGAAGGCTCCGATGGGTCTGCCTCATAACTATCCTCCTCCGCGGAGGTAAGAAGCGCTGGAGGGGTCATCGCCAGATCCTCTGAGATATCTGTATCATAGCCATCCTCCTCGGGATCCTCTGCTCCGGGATCGGAGACTGTGGAGGAATCGTAGATGGGTCCTCCGACGGGTCCGTATCGTAACTGTCCTCCGGGGGATCCTCCGGCGGTCCGATTCAATCGAGTAACCGGGGCTCCGCCTACTCGGCCCCGGTGACATCCGGGGGCCTTCTTGGCACCCCCATCTCCATCATCGAAGCGGCCCTCTTCATCTTTATCCTACAATCACCTGCAAGGAGAGGGTCAGAAATAATTTCCCAAAATTCCGACGCAGATGCTCTTTTCGGAGCCTCGCTGTAGACACAGCAGTTCGTTGGAGGAGCCATCCTAACAATACAGCTCTATCGCACGATCTAAGATTTCAACAAAGGGTAACATAACATCCTAGATGTCCTGTAGCCTCCTGTTTATAGATGTGGGGCCCAACACACCGATAAACAAGACTCTACTAGACACGGCCTGCAGACATTCCGAGAACCGACCGCTCTGATACCACTTTTGTCACGACCCAACCCCGTGGGCCGTGACAAAAGTGTCCTACTTGGACACCCATACGTACCTACCTAACAGATCCGACATACCAAATTGCTAATCCGCTTAACGTACATAAATTCATACCGATATAAGGTGCGTCGCACCAACATACATATATGTACATACATACTGAAACCTGTACGAGCCGTTAGGGCTATTATATCAGACAAAGTCGCAAACTCGCACATACTTACCGAACAGTGACAACCCATATCCCACAAACATGTCTACAGGCCTCTAACATACAGAACAGAATCAGAAGACGGGACAGGGCCCCGCCGTACCCAAATGATCATATATATACAGAACATAGATACAACAGAAAATATATACCAAAAAGTATCACTCCGGATCAAGGAGCTCTCAAACGACAGACCGATGACCCCTAAGCGCGGGCGTACACACGGCGCGTACGGCACGTGGGCATGTAACACGGCCCCGAGAAGCGCGGGGGTCGGTACGAAGATGTGCGAGTATGTAAAGCGGAAACATAACATACATAATTAAAATAACCGGAGTCGGATATGTAAAATCGTAACGGACGGAAATGCGAGAAATAGGGCGGACGAGAATCGGATTCGTGGCGGAGTCGGACTTACGGTAATGTACGGACGTAATCATAAGCGGTCGGACTTACGGGGTGTACGGACGAATCATAAGCGAGTCGGACTTACGGAGGCGTACGGACGAATCTTATTATGTTAGATTTAGAAATTTTGGCTGACGGAGGCACAATGCGGTCCGGAGATACGAGTGTGACGGACGGACTTTCGGACAAACCGGATCTCAAATATATGTCGGACGGAATCGAGTCGAATCGGACGTACGAATCAGCAGACGAGTCATGCATGCGGAGAGTCATAATCATATACGGACGTACATACCGGATATCAAATCTCAATCACATACGGACGGATCCCGCCCTTTAATAAGGGACGCGGTAACGAGAACCCGCCCTCGTAGTACGGGACGCGGTGGACGGACGAGAATCGGATCAAATGCCATCCCGGCCGCCATCCCCATAATATCACGTAATCGGATCATAACCGGATCATATCGGATACGAGAGAGATCCCGGCCCGCACAATCGAGGGACGCGGTGAATAATGCGGTGGAAGTGCACGAATTACGGAAGGCAACCCGGCCCGGCGCGGTGAAGGGAAGCATTGAGGCATCCACGAACGGACAAATGAGAAACCATATGCATACGGACCGACATACGGACTTAATAGAACCGAAATAGTTCGGAAAACGGATCGATCGAATAGTCGGATTATATCGGAACGAGAATGTTCAGAATCGTTACGGATGTCAGAATAATGTTCAGATTCAGAAAGACAGTCAAATTACTTATTAGTCAGCGGACAGAACATAATTAAGAGTTACCTATGAAGAACAGACAGAAATAGCTCAATTTGAGTCATACCGGGAGTATCAGGGTTTTGTGGGCCCACCTCGGACCCAACCATGGTGAAATACGTAAAGTATGGATAATAAACCTTAGGGAGTCGTCCATAACCATCTTAGAGTGTTTCGACTCCATTTATGGAAGTTATGCATAGACGAGCGCTTTTGCCGACAAAGGAAAGGTAAACAATTCAATCTTACCGAGCGATTTTGGGCTATTTTCAATCTCGAATTCCGAGAAGCGAAGTACAACCGAGGCTCGCTTTCAAGCCCGTCGACTCGAACATGCCAAAGAATAAAGGGCAAGGCTTTACATACCTCAATTACGCCTTATGCTCGCTTGGCTTCACTTCCAATTTCGTCGAAATCCGCAAATGGTCACTCTTACCGCTTACTTATTCATGCAAGTTAACATTTCAACTTTGGTTAAGCATTTGGCTACCGAAATTTCGGAAGCACCTCCTCCAGAATATGACACCCCCGAGATTCAACTCGGCTCAAAACAACCAACAATAAGCCAACAACATCACCAACAACAACAACAATCAACACAATATGCCTACTTTCCAACATAATGCCATAATTCTCATTTCAACTTCATACTTCCAATTCAATCTCAACATATTAATCGAGATCATTACAAATTCTATTCGGAAACATATCATAACATTTCTACCACGTATATACAAGATATACATAAAATATACAAAGCATGCGAACTTTCCACCAAAACCACAATTTATCCAATTCCTCCAATCTTTAACATACAAGTTCATAACACATTTCCATCATCCAAATTCATCAACCTCATTCATATTCTATGCCTTAAACACTTCATTCCCATCATTTCATAAATTCATACCAAATCAACATAAACTTCCATATTCCATTTTCATACAAACTTACATCATTTTTTTCTATACTTACAACACAAGGATCATAACTACACAACTAACATATCAAACAAAGCAATTCATCTTCATTTCAATTTTTCTCATGGCTCACGGCCAACATCCTATTTTTCCAACTTCCATCAATTCATTCTACTTTCATTTTCAACATGAATTTCATCATAACCACAACTAAAATACAACATAAAATCCAACACATCTTCCATACACAACCATGCACATACACGGCCACAACACACTCACACACATACACGGCTAACACATACCCAAACACAATTCCATGATTTCCATACCATTCCACTTATTCTAACATCCATAAACCTTCCATAACATAATAAAAGCATGAAATCCTTACCTTTCCAATTTCTTCCACTTGCCAAAAGAAGCTCTTCTTGCCTTAAAAATTATACCAACTTGGAGAGCATCTTGAACTTAGTAGAAATATAGGAAAATCACAATTTTTGGACCAAGGATTTAGCTCCAAGAATTTTTCTTCTTTTTCTTTCTCTCTTTTCTCTCTTGGCCGTGCACTCTCCTCTCTTTCTTTTCTTGTTCTTTCTTTGTTTTTCTTGAAGATTCTTGAAAACTTATCCCTTAATATAATTAGTCACATGACTAATTGGTGGGCTTGGGCCAAGCATGGCATGGCCGGCCACCCTCCAAAGTTCAGCCTCATTTTTCATCTTTTTTTTTTAGCCCAATTCATTAAAATCTCGTTTTGAAATTTCCGAAACACAATTTCCAAAATTCCAACTTTTCCCTTACGCCCTTTCCAGCGTTTCCGCATTCAAGCTTCCATATTCGCCACACCCCTACTAAGAAAAATTCAAACATGGCCTCCTTTCTCATAAATCACAATTATTTCGAATTTTCCGATTGTGCAAAAAGGCGGGATATAACACATTCCTCTTTTGTTCCATACTACCACACTCTCTCCCTCTCACACGCCTACCTTCAAATTTTTATCCAAATAGTCTCGTGCTTTGCCAGTCGTCTATCTTGGAGGCTTCACTCCCTCACGTCTCTTACTCTTTCACTTTTTTCGACATTTTGGTCACCTTACCTTCCGTCTACTCACTTTCTTTGCTTTCCAAATATCATTATATTAAAACTTTCTAAGCTTAACCTGTAGTGAAAACAGCGTCAGCTTGCCTTATAACATTTGTGCCATTTTTTGTCACTTGGACTTCGTTACCCTGTCCGATTAATGCCTTCCATATACCGCAACGTTGGTTGTCGGAATACACACATCCGCTGATATAGCCATGTATAGGATATCATGTGCATACCTATATATATATATAATCACTACTATCTTGCTTACAAAATATTTCCAAACGCTATTCAACTTACCCTGCCTCTAAAGCTGTAATACACCTTCTTTCTCTTCGCTGGTCCAGTCTGCCTCGTCCTATGTGACCTCTTAAGGTTTCCGCCCACTCTATATACTCTAATTTCCCTTAGACTACTCTAGTTCCCCATTTGGCTCTCTTGTGTCTGACTTTATAGGACTTTTAGTATACTTCCCAGGGGGTCACCCATCCCAAAATTTCTCTCACCCTAGCACGCTTAACTTTGGAACTCTGATGAAATACGATGCTTTAATGCTAGTATAATAGCGTTCACCTCACCGCATGACCTTCATCCTATAATCTGGAGTAAGCGGAAGTCTTAACAGATTTCAAAACGTCCTCATAACACATCTCCCTCCGAATTAGAAAGGGTCTCTTACGCTTCTGACTCCACAATTACTATTTTAACCTTTTCAATCCTAGACTTCCAGATTCCCAATGGTAGTGAACACACCTTGATCTCCTTTATTTATAAATACTTGGTTATCGGCCCTTAGATTTCTGCTTGCCGCTATTAAGTAACAATCATACAACAAATACACATACATAGAACAAATTCCAATAAGGACTCATATACCTGTAGCCGATCGGTCTCTAGTCTGTCTGGTGGACTATCAGGTGAAGTGTACTCCTCATCGTCGTCTACCCGCCACCTGCTCGTCTGGCCCTCGTCGTCTCCCTCATCTGAGCTCAAGGAATATAAATGGCCAGGCAGTTCCTGCTTCACCGACGGCCAGGATAGGGGGCTGGAGTAATCTGTAACACTCACCGAGGAGGCTGGTCTAACATAGTGCTCCACCATAGGAGCAACTGGTGCGGTCTCGGGAGTCTCCTCCTCCGGTGTCCCCGACGAATACTCAGACGGATCTGTATCATAGCTGTCCTCTGGGTGGTCCTCCTCCCTGGGAGTCAAACACTCTGGAGGAATCGTCGCTGGATCCTCCGAGGGATCAGTCTCAATAGAGTAACTGAGGCTCCTCCTGCTGGGTCCTGGAGCCTGGGGTCCTGAAGATACTCTAGAGGCTTTCTTAGCACCCCTACTATCTGAAGCTGGTCTCTTCATCTCTTGTCAATCTGTACCTACCTGCAGGAGAAGGTGTCAAAAGCGATCTTTCCTAAACTCTGGCTTTATCGCACGATCTAAGACATAAGAAAGGTCACTGATTCCTAAATGCCCCGCAGCCTCCTGTTTATAAGTGTGGCCGGCTTTACACCCATAAACAAGACTCTGCCGGACACGGTCTGTAGACATTCCGAGGACGAATCTCTCTGATACCACTTCTGTCATGACCCAACCCCGTAGGCCGTGATTAGTGCCCGAGCTGGGCACTAGTCACGGCCTATGGGGTTGGGTCATGACAGGTGGACCACAAAGACAACTCATGAACATCATAATCTATAAGGGCATGTATCACTAGATAATGGCACATCTATATAATCATAAACAACTATGCCCATATACGCAAGCCAACAAGGCTACCAAAAATGGTATACAACATCATGAACCGATAAGGTTATGGGGTATCTAGCTATATACATCCATCTACGAGCCTCTACATGGAGTGTGTAATAGCATAAATACAGGATAGTACCCCGCCTTGCCCAAGTATGTAAACAAAAGAATAGTACCAACTAAACAGCAGCTCCGGATCAATAGAGCACTTCTATGCAATTACTGATGACGTAGCCTAGGGGTTAGATCCATCTCCCTGTCTACCAGTGGGCATGAAAGAAGCGTCCACAAATAAAAAGACATTAGTATGAACAATGTACTGAGTATGTAAGGCATGAATTAGTAACATGATGAAACATGAAGGTAACATAAGATAGAGAAAACAATTTATACCTCATAATACCTCTCAAGATGACTTTCAAGCATACTTAACCTTTCTCTAAAGGAAACATTTCATGCATATACTTATCATGATACCATATCTGGCCCTATAGGCTCGGTGCCATCCATACCCGGCCATAATAGGACTCGGTGATGTCAATACGCGGCCATAATAGGGCTCGGTGTTGTCCGTACCCAACTGCAGTGGTATTCACAAAAGTTATCATACCGAGCCGTATAGGCTTAGAGTTACAAAATAGCTACATATTCATATATAGCACACATGAGAATCCAAAAGAAGCATTACAACTCTATCAGAGTGACATAAGGTCGGTGAGCCTCCGATTACCATTATGGAATCATCATTATCACTATCTCTCTCCTAAGAGGTCAACTATCATAAGATGAGATCAACGACGGTGAGCAAGATCAATAATACCATGGATGGGTTCACAATAAGGAAATCATGCCTTTAGAAAGAAAGGGTTAGCCTTAACATACCTTTTCGTCTCCTTAACCACTTAATGTTTCTCATTCCAAGCTCACAAATCTACAGTCAAGAGGATTCACACTAACGCCAAGTCTTGAAAATACTCATAAGTTCAAACTAGAATAATTAATAAGCTAGCAGAAATTCGGCAACACATCCCCTATTTCACCTACTTCCACTATATTCCAAAACACCTCCCAAACAAAAATGACAACTTCAATAGCATGATTAAGAGATTTTATTCAAATTATATCCAATATAACCCCAAAACTCATTGTTACACCTTGGAAAATTTCGTGTCATTTGCATTATGAGTGAACCAACACAAGCCTAAAGTGGACATGTAGCCCGTATAAGGTTAAGAAGGGTATTTGATAACTTTAAGCATGCACCCTAAGGTTTCGGAGTTAAATCAATATTTGAAAGTGAGTTCGTTGAAGGAAGTGGAGTTTGAGTCATGTTTTGGGAAGATTTCACAGCATTTGAGTTATACATTGCTTAGCATTACATTGAGGGTGATATATAGGGCCCCTTAGATGGATAATGAAGTTTTACACAAGGGACAAGAAGGTTCCATAAGTATTGGAGGTTAAACGAATCGAAAAGAACGTAATTTCGCGAAATCGGAGAAATTGGGGCAGTATGGGGTCGCAGACTCAGTATGCTGGGCCACATCCTGGCCGCAAACTCCCAATTTTGGGTGAGTTTTATGTCCAACACCACCCGCAACTTCTCACATTTATTTCCACACACTTCTAGAAGATTCTTGACAGTTCTTGAAGGTTCCGTATCACTCCAAACCTTTCTAGATCATCAAGAGGGAAGATCAAACATCAAAACCTCAAGATAAATCCATGGAAGGTGATGGTTCTTGCTTCTCTTCAAAGGTGTGATGAACTTAATCTTGGAAAGAGTTGAATAAGGTGAAGTTCTTCCATTATAAGGTATGTTATTCCTATTATTTACATGATTGAGTTGATATAAAGGTTTAGTAACTCTTGGAAAGGAAAAGAATAAAAGTGGAGAAGTCATAAAGTGTTAAAGTGAAGAAGATGACTATGAGATGAAATTGAAAGGGGTTTTTGGACAAATTAGAGACTAAATTGAATATAAATTCTTGATTATGATATTGTGGATGTTGTTATGATTGTTTGGGAGTTGTTCTACGATGTGGTGGAAGTTGATAAAATAGGGGAAGTGCTGCCCAAACTTCATGGGCTCGTTAATTATGCTAGTTTGAACTTAAGAGTGTTTTCAAGGCTTAATCTTAGTATGAATCCTCTTGAATGTAGATTTTTCGAACTTGGGAGGAGAACGTTAAGTGATTAAGGAGACGTAAAGATATGTAAGGCTAACCCTCAAAAGGCATGATTCCCTAGTTGTGAACCTATACATTATATCCACAATATTCTTATTCCTAGAAATACTAGAAGCTCATAATTTTCATGATTCTCATGATATTGTTAAGAACGTTCTTTGTGATGATAATGATAACGATGATTTCAATTATAGAGATGCCAAAGCTTAAATTTCTTGATGTTCTCATAAAACTATTGAGCTTGTCACATGATTATTGATTTTTCTCATTGTTGTTGATCTCATCTTATAATAATTGTTCTTTCAATGTTAGATATAGTGATGGTCATGATTCCATAATAGAAATCGGAGGTTTATCGGCCTTACGCCACTTCGATAGAGTAGCAATGTTTCATTGGGCTCTCTGGCATGCGCTATATATATATATATGTGTGTGTGTGTGTGTGTGTGTTCTTCAAACCCCGCCTATATGGCCTGGCAGTGTGACATCATGCCACGCAATATGCGAGCGGGCAGACACATAGATGTACACATCACTGCTGTGGGCAGCTTATTATATCAACTCAGACGCGGGATATATTGATCGGGATGTGCATTCCGCAGCTATACATATAATGATTACGATATGATGATAACATCGTGCCTATATGACCGGGCAGTATTCTATATATATGTATGTATGTACAAGATGTTGTTTTGAAAGAAAAAGCTAAGTATGCATGATATCCACCTTAAGAGGCAAGCTGATGTGCAGGTTATCTCTCTTATCTCATGCACCTCATATCTTTATTATGATGTTGTTCATGCCTTACATGCTCAGTACATTATTCGTACTGACGCCTTTTTCTTGTGGACGCTGAGTTCATGCCTGCAGGTAAGCAGGAAGACAGATCAGATCCTTGGGTGTTTCATTAGTGGATTAATAGGAACGCTCCACTTACTTTTGAGCTGCAGTCTATTGGTAGTACTCTTTCATGTACACGTTTGGGCACGGCGGGGTCCTATGCCATCCTTATGATTTCTGGTATTCGGTGTAGAGGCTCGTAGACAGATATGTATATTTAGACGTCTCACAACCTTACCGGTGCATATTTTGTATATCACTTTTGTAGCCTTGTTGGCTCTCTCTCTCTCTCTCTCTCTCTACATATATATATATATATATATATAGTTCACAATAACCATATAGATGAGATATTATTGAGAATTCATGCCCATTTAGATTATGATAACTTGAGTTAGCAATGTGGTCTGTCAAGATATGATTATAAGAAGCATGTTATGTGGTGCTCGGTTGGATAGCTCTGGGTACCTATCATGGTCCTCCGGTTGGGTCGTGACAAAAGTGGTATCAGAGCAGTTCGTCCTAGGGTGTGTTTACGAGCCGTGTCCGCTAGAGTCTTTTTTATGGGTGTGAAGCACGCCACACTCATAAATAGGATACTGCGGGCATTTAGGAATGATTGGCCTTTTTTCCTCATCATAGATCATGCGATAGATCCATGATAAAAGACTTTCCCTTTTTCCTAACTGTGTGTTATGTTTCCAGAGATGCCTGTGAAAAGAACACTAACAGCAGCCCAGAAGGGCAATTGCCGAAAAAAGGACTGAGCAGGATTCGCCAGCAGATATAGGGGAGGATGAGTCCCAGAATGAGGTTCCATTTCGGACTTCTCATACACCACCCATTTTAGAGTAGCACGAAGGAGCCTCAGCTCCAGCTCTAACACCCCCAGTTCCTCCACCAGATGCCTCAGTCCAGGAGATGAGAGAGGTTATCCATTTGTTGACCCAGTTAGTAGCTCGCTCGTGCCGGCGCAAGATGGTGTGGGCCATGGTGATAGGGGATAAAGAGCAAGAGGCTAAAGCTTTCTGTGTTTTGACAAAGCCGAGTTCAAAAGTGGCCTAAGGAAGTAGTTCTCTAAATGTTCAGCTCATTCAGAAGCTAGTGCGCCTCCACAGTTTCCTAGACCCAGGTTCGATAAACCTACTTATTCTGGGCCACCTCAGAGTTCCAATGCTTCCAGTTCTCAGATTAGGAATGAGTCCAGTCAGTCGAGACCACCTACACCACGATGTACTCAGTGTGGTAAGTTAGATTGGGGACTTTGCCAATTAGGTTTAGATGTTTGTTATGCTTGCAGTTGGCCAGGCCATATCACACGTGACGATCCATCGATACGTGGTAGAGTTAGGGTCCAGCCCAAAGGATTAACACCTGGTTTTTCGTCATCTGTACGCCCTCTGAGGAAATTCTCACAGACACTAAGAGGTCGTGGTAGGGATCGAGGAGGAGCGTCTAGTTTGAGTGGTCCTCAGCATCATATCTATGCACTAGCTGGGCTGCAGGATGTTGAATCTTCCCCTAATATTGTCACTGGTACGTTATCAGTATTCTCTTACGATGTATATGTATTGATTGATTTGGGTTCTATGTTGTGATATGTTACTCCTTATGTTACCGGTCGGTTTGGGGTGACACCTGAGTCGATTGAAACCTTTCGAAGTATCTACAATATTAGTGATCCAATGATAGCTACACAGGTGTATAGAAATTATGTGGTTGTAGTTTGCGACCACCAGACCATGGCTGATTGGATTGAGCTGAAAATGGTAGATTTTGATGTCATTATAGGCATGGATTGGTTAGCCTCCTGTTATGCCAATGTTGATTGTAGCACGAAAATGGTCAGTTTCCAATTTTCAGGAGATTGATTTCTCTCTTGATGTGTTACCGTATATTAAGCCCACATCTATTCCTCCTTACGAAATGGCTCCTGCAGAATTGAGGAAATTGAAGGAGCAACTAAAAGATTTGCTCGAGAAAGGCTTTATTAGGCCTAGTTCATCACCATAGGGAGCACCTGTGTTGTTTGTAAGAAAGAAAGATGGTTCCTTACAGATGTGTATTGACTACAAATAGTTGAATAAGGTGACTGTATAGAATAAATATCCACTTCCAAGGATTGATGATTTATTTGATTAGTTGCAGAGTGCCAAATGGTTTTCAAAGATAGATTTAAGACCGGTATACCACCAAGTGAGAGTCAGGGAAGAGGACATTCCGAAGACAGCTTTCAGAACTAGATATGGTCATTTCGAGTTCCGTGTAATGTCGTTTGGATTGACTAATGCACCGGCGGTATTCAAGAATTTAATGAATAATATGTTCAGGCCCCTCCTAGATCCATTTGTGATTGTGGTTATCGATGATATCCTAGTATATTCTCAATCTGAGGAAGAGCATGCAGATCATTTGCGTATTGTCCTTAAAGTTCTTCAGACTCGGGAGCTATATGCAAAGTTTTCAAAATGTGAGTTCTGGTTGAATTATGTAACTTTTCTGGGGTATATTATTTCAGTTGATGGTATTTGAGTGGATACAAAGAAGATTGAAGTTGTGAAGACTTGGCCAAAGCCTACAACACCCACGGAGGTTCGTAGTTTTCTGGGTTTGGCAGGTTATTACAGAATATTTGTAGAAGGATTTTCTTCAAGTTCTGCCCCATTGACGAAACTGACTCGTAAAATCAGTTAAATTTTAATGGACGCTTGTGAGCGCAGTTTTCAGGAGCTGAAAGACATATTGACTTCGGCACTGGTCCTGACACTTCCAAAGGGATAAGAGGGCTATGTGGTGTATTGTGACGCTTCAGGCGTGGAGTTAGGTTGTGTGTTGATGTAGCACGGTAAAGTTATTGCTTATGCTTCAAGGTAGTTACGGAAAACATGAGAAAAACTACCTGACCCATGATCTAGAGTTAGCTAAGGTTATTCATGCATTAAAAAAATGTGGAGACATTATTTATATGGCGTTCACATTGATATTTATACAGACCACAAGAGCCTCCAGTATATTTTCAAGTAGAAGGAGTTGAATCTACAACAAAGACGGTAGTTGGAGCTTTTCAAGGATTATGATGTGAGTATCTTATATCATCCTGGAAAGGTGAATGTAGCAGCAGATGCTCTTAGCCGCAAATCCATGGGCAGTTACGTGATGTTCAGCGGGAGACGAAAGAGTTAGCTCATGATGGACTCAGGCAGCACGGGGGTCACTGTCAAGAATTCAACTGTCTCATCTTTAATAGTGGAGGTGAAAAAGCGCCAATATAAGGACCCCATGTTAACTCATTACAGAGGTACACTTTGTCAGAAGAAAAATTCACTATTTAAGATTGCTGCAGATGGATTTCTCAGGTATCGAGGCAGATTATGTGTTCCTAATGTTGCAGGGTTACGTCAACAGATTCAGGAGGGAACCTATCATTCCCGTTATTCTGTTCATTCAGGAACGACAAAGATGTATCATGATCTTAAATCCATTTATTGGTGGGATGAAATAAAGAAAGATGTAGCATAGCTCGTAACTCAATGTCTTAACTGGCAACAGGTAAAGATTGAGCATCAGAAGCCTGGGGGATTGTTGCAAGCTATGAAAATTCTAACTTGGAAATGGGAAATGATTAATAGGGATTTCATTACTGGTTGCCTTGTTCTTAGTGTAAATATGATTCTATATGGGTAATTGTGGATAGACTTACGAAATCGCCCTCATTTTCTACAGGTCAGAACTACGTACTCGGCTGAAGATTATGCAAAGTTTTATGTCAAAGAGATAGTACGACTCCATGGTGTTCTAGTATCCATTATTTTTAAGAGAGAAGCACCATTTAAAATTAATTTCTGGAAGTCCTTCGAGGTTTAGGGACTCAGGTGAAACTTAGCACAATCTTTCATCCATAGACTGATGGACAAGCTGAGCCCGCCATTCATACTCTAGAAGATATGCTACGAGCGTGTGTGTTAGACTTCGGGGATAGTTGGGATGATCATTTACTGCTGATTGAGTTTGCATGTAACAATAGTTATCACTCTGGCATCCAGATGGCCCCGTATGAGGATTTATATGGGCGAATGTGTAGATCGATAATTGGATGGTTTGAATTGGGGAAGAATAAGTTAATAGGGCTAGATTTGATCCAGCAAGAAGTGGAAATGGTCAAGCTCATTTAGAACCAATTATTGGCAGCTCAGAGTCGTCAAAAATCTTATGCAAACAATCGCTGACGAGACTTAGAATTTCAAGTTAATGATTGGGTATTCTTGAAAGTGTCACTTATGAAGGGTGTTATGAGATTTGTTAAGAAGGGCAAGCTTAGTCCTCGATATGTTTGGCCTTACAGGATTGTGCGCAAGGTAGGCCAGGTGGCTTATGAGTTAGATCTACCTTCAGAATTGGAGTCAGTCCATCCAGTTGTCCATTTGTCAATGATTCGCAAGCATGTTAGAGGTCCTTCCAGAATTGTACCTGTAAATGATGTTCCGGTCACCACGCAACTATCTTATGAAGAAGCCCCCATTGCTATTCTAGATAGGAAAGTTCGGAGGCTCAGAACATAAGATGCAGCTTCAATTAAAGTTCTATGGAGAAACAATAATCGAGAAGAGATGACTTAGGAAGCTGAGGAAGATATGAAGTTTAGGTATCCATATTTGTTTCCACTTCCAGAGGAGATTTAGACGGAGGCACCATTGCCCTTAGGTATGTAATGCTTTCTTTTGATGACTCTTGGTCGTGTGTGGCCATTATTATGTTGTTGTTATAGCCCTGTGAGGTGTTTTATATTTTGGGTTATTGTGATAGGATGGTAGTGGCATATTTACATGGAAAATTCTGGCGAAATTTCGGCAGAATCCCTAAGGGTCAAACATTTGAGGACGAATGTTCTTAAGGGGGGAGGAATGTTACATCTTGGAAAATTTCATGTCGTTTGCATTATGAGTGAACCAACACAAGCCTAAAGTGGACATGGATACCTTATAGGGTTAAGAAGGCTATTTGATAACTTTAAGCATGCACCATAAGGTTTCAAAGTTAAATGAATCGGTGAAGGTGAGTTCGTTGAAGGAAGTGGAGTTTGAGTCATGTTCTGGGAAGATTTCATAGCATTTGAGTTATACATTTCTTAGCATTACATTTAGGGGGAGTTATAGGGCCCCTTAGATGGATAATGAAGTTTTACACAAGTGCCACGAAGGTTTCATAAGGATTGGAGGTTAAACTAATCGAAAAGAACGCAATTTCGTGAAATCGGAGAAATTGGGGCACTATGCGGTCGCATACTTGTATGCTGGGCCGCATACGCAGTATGGCTGCAAACTCCCCATTTTTCTTGAGCTTTTTGGCCAACACCAGCCCAAAAGGTGGAGGGATTATGCGGCCGCATACTCACCGCAAATTGGAGCGGGGGGGAGGGGGGTGGGGGGCGATTTTGCCACCTTTGTAAATCCCCAAAGACCTCATTTTCATTCCAACTTCCCATATTTATTTCCCCACACTTCTAGAGGGTTGTTGAGAGTTCTTGTAGGTTCCATATCACTCCAAACCTTTCTATATTATCAAGAGGGAAGATCAAACATCAAACCATCAAGATAAATCCATGGAAGGTGATGGTTCTTGCTTCTCTTCAAAGTTGTGATGAACTTAATCTTGGAAAGAGTTGAGTAAGGTGAAGTTCTTCCATTATAAGGTATGTTATTCCTATTATTTACATAATTGAGTTGATACAAAGGTTTAGTAACTCTTGGAAAGGAAAATCATGAAAGGGAGAAGTCATAAAGTGTTGAAGTGATGAAGATGACTATGAGATGAACTTGAAAGGGGATTTTGGACAAATTTGAGACTAAATTGAATATAACTTCTTGATTATGATATTGTGGATGTTGTTATCATTGTTTGGGAGTTGTTCTACGATGTGGTGGAAGTTGATAAAATAGGGGAAGTGTTGCCTAAATTTCATGGGCTCGTTAATTATGCTAGT
The DNA here is from genome assembly GCF_029784015.1 of Lycium ferocissimum. Classification (NCBI taxonomy): domain Eukaryota; kingdom Viridiplantae; phylum Streptophyta; class Magnoliopsida; order Solanales; family Solanaceae; genus Lycium; species Lycium ferocissimum. Next base: position 29,896 of record NW_026725640.1, read on the forward strand.
TTGAAGTTAAGAGTGTTTTCAAGGCTTAATCTTAGTATGAATCCTCTTGAATGTAGATTTTTCGAACTTGGGAGGAGAACGTTAAGTGATTAAGGAGACGTAAAGATATGTAAGGCTAACCTTTAAAAGGCATCATTCCCTAGTTGTGAACCAATACATGATATCCACAATATTCCTATTCCTAGAAATACTAGAAGCTCATTATTTTCATGATTCTCATGATATTGTTAACAACGTTCTTTGTGATGATAATGATAATGATGATTTCAATTCTAGAGATGCCAAAGCTTAATGTCCTTGATGTTCTCATGTTACTATTGAGCTTGTCACATGATTATTGATTTTTCTCGTTGTTGTTGATCTCATCTTATAATAATTGTTCTTTCAAGGTGAGATATAGTGATGATGATGATTCCATAATAGAAATCGGAGGTTTATCGATCTTACGCCACTCCGATAGAGTAGTAATGTTTCATGGGCTCTCATGAATGCTTTATATATATATATATATATATATATATATATATATATATATATATATATATATATATATATATATATATATATATGTATGTATGTTTTGCACACCGTGCCTACATGGCCGGGCAGTATGACATTGAGCCGCACTATAGGCGGCCGGGCAGACACATAGATGTACACATCAATGCAGTGGGGAGCTTATGATATAATCTTCGAAGCGGGATGCCCGGACACGGGATATATGGATCGGGATACACGTTCTGCAGCAATATATATAATGATGCTATGATAGGTGGATCGGGCTATGTGTTCCGCAACAATACATATAATGATGATGATATGGTGATAATACCGCTCCTATATGGCCGAGCAGTATACTATATATACAAGATGATAGCACTGCGCCGATATATATGTACAAGATATTGTTTTGAAAGAAAAAGCTAAGTATGCATGATATCCGCCTTAAGAGGCAAGCAGATGTACAGGTTATCTCTGTTATCTCAGTTATCTCATGCTCGTCATATCTTTATTATGCTGTTGTTCATGCCTTACATACTCAGTACATTATTTGTACTAACGCCCTTTTCTTGTGGACGCTGAGATCATGCTCGCAGTTAGGCAGTGTTACACCTTGGAAAATTTCGCGTTATCAAGACTGTGGACGGCTTAGTATGAGCTCAGGGGAGAGTAGAGTTACACAAGGATTATGGATGAAGATTATGTTATCTGAGCATAAGAACATATATATGACATTTGGAGAGTGTATGGAGTAAATCGGTTAACATGATCACTCGATGATAGCCCTCGAAACCATGAGTAAGGTGGGGCCCACATGTCGGGATTTTGTAAAGGATATATTAAAAGTGATACAAGTAGTACATGGAAAGTTGAGCAAGTCCTAAGAAGGACCCATAAGCCAAATATGGACATAAGCCCTCCAAAAGGACGATTTAAGGAAACGTTTTCGGGTGATCTGACTTGGAGGGGCAAAAACGGCATTATAAGTTTGGAATTTGGAAAAACACCAAGAATAAAAGTTGTAGATAATTGAAAGAGATTTCCAACCATAGGTCGTGGGCCCTCACACGATGTCGGGATCAAGAGTTATGGCCATTTTAAGAGCAAGACCCCAAGCTGCCAAATGGTTCCGCGGGCCCCACATGAATAAGTCGGTGGAACCGACCTAGGGGGCTATAAATACCCCATCAGCCCATTTTTTCAGCATATTAACACTCCAAAGAGTCCTAGAAGCCTCTCAAAACATCTCCCAAATATTATAGTCCGATAAATCAAGAATTTGACAAGATTACGCCAAACTAGTCCGTGAAAGGCGATTGTTCTTGCTTCTACTTAAGCTTGGTATTGGAAAAGGTTGATGTGGCTGAGTTTTTTTCAAGCATAAGGTATGTTATTCATCCCATCTTTTATGTTGAGTTTATTTGAAGGTATAGCAAGCCTTAAAAATGAAACTAGTCATGGAGAAAAGGTCATAGAATGTTGTATTGTAGTTGTTGTGTTTATGGGCTGTTTTGGACGTGTTGTGGCCGTGTGGATGGACTGATTTACGCATATAAAAATGGTATCTAACATGGTTGGCGTATTGATGAGATTATACTCCCTGATTGGGATGGAAGAAAGTGCATATTGTTGTTGTATGTTGAAAAACGTCGTGTGGGACGTTTATGGAATATGTTGGTATAAATAATAGTGTTGTTGATGTTGGTATTATTGTTGTTGTTGATTGGTTGCTGAATTGTAATTTTGGGCTAGGTATATAAACAGGGGAGATGCTGCCCGATTTTCGGTAGAATATAGAGTAGTTTGATTTGAAATTTGGAACAAGTGTGCAATAAAGAGTCTAACGTTAGTATGAATCCTTTTAAGTGTAGGCTTACGAGCTTGGACGAATAAGCGTAGCTAATAAGAGGTGGAACAGGTATGTAAAGCTTATCCTTTCTTTCTTTTGGCATGTCCTAGATGTAAGTATGATACGATACGAGCCTTGGGGTAACTCTACTCTTAAGATCCGAGCATGTCTACGATTCTTATTCACTTCTTGATATCCCACTCTTAATGTAGTCGAGCTATTGCCCTCGAGTCTTTTTGTATGTCTGGATAATGAATGTTGCATAAAGAGTTGTTATTTCTAAAGTGTTCTATAACGTATAATGTCCCTAACTTTCATATATGGTCTCGGATTGCCATGATATGTTCGTAGAGAATTCTATAATGAATAATGCCCGTAACTTTCATAGGCGGGCTCGGATTGTCTTGATACATGTTTATGATCCCTGTGACGCTATGTGACATATTTCGTAATGATATTTCAAGAGTCCTAAGTGCGACTATCGTTTGATACTCGAGCGTTGATTTGTCTGCTTACCTATCGAGTCTTAAAAGATGATTTATGTGCATATGGTTTCTCACTACTCGCTCGCTCGTGCTAGCCGTTGTTACATCTTTCACCGAGTCCGGCCGGTATGTATTCGTGCACAGTTCACTGCATTGTTCACCGAGTCCCTCATTAGAGGGCCGGGTACGGTATATATATGATGATGTGATGATGGCGCCAGCCCACAGGATGGGCCGAGTATGATGTACACATGATGGAGACAGGATCTCCTCCACCGAGTCCCTCACTAGAGGGCCGGGTACGATATATATATATATATGATTAGTCCCTTCCACCGAGTCCCTCACTAGGGCCGGGTACGGTATATATATATATATATATGATGCGACGATAGGGTATATATGATTCTATTCACCGAGTCCCTCACTAGAGGGCCGGGTACGGTATATGTATATATGATGATATGATGACATGATGATACGATGATTTTATTTACCGAGTCCCTCACGGGAGGGCCGGGACACGTTATATATGCATATGTACAAGATGATTATTCACTTATGTTTCTGAGTCCCATAATGAATTGGATATGATATTGACATGCATGGTTTATGTTCCAAAGGCAAGCCTTGTGTTTTTCTGGTTCGGTACTATTTTTTTTTATACTCTTTACTTGCACGATTCTATTACTACCGTATTTCGTGCTTTACATACTCAGTACATATTCCGTACTGACCCCCTTTCTTCGGGGGCTGCGTTTCATGCCACGCAGGTGTATACAGATGAGTAGAGGATATTAGTAGAAGATGTTCCAGCTGGATTGGCGAGCTCTATTTCCTCCCGAAGTGCCGCCGAGTCAGAGTATCTATGTTATGGTATCTTGAGTTATGTTAGAGACTTTGCAGACAAAGTCACGTATGTAACAAGTCAGTCTTGTAAGCGGCTCTGTAAGCCGATGTATCATTATGCATTATATTACAGATTTCATATGTTTACCGATTTTACTTGAATTGAGAAAGACGAAAAGCGTGTTGTTCTTTGAAAAGCTTTCATTATGCACTCATTTCCTGATTTAAGAGTCCGGTAAGATTATGAGTATAACGAGAGTCAGCGGGTTCGCTCGGCCCTAAGTAAGGGTCGGGTGCCCATCATGCCCTATCAAGTTGGGGTGTGACAAATTGGTATCAGAGCGGTTCGTCCTAGGGGTTGTCTGCAAAGTCGTGTCCAGTAGAGTCCTGTTTATGGTGTGAAGCGCGCCACATTTATAAACAGGAGGCTACGGGGCATCTAGGGTGGTTACTCTTCTTTCACATCTGAGATCGTGCCATAGAGCCAAGTCATAGGGAATGAGATTCCTTATACTAACCTTTGGTTTCAGCAGAAGAATGGCATCGACAGGAGAAAGTGACTAGCGATATTGGAAGTTACAAAGCACGCAGGTAAGCAAAGGTATGAAAGGTATATGTCTCGGGTGAGATATTGAAGTACGATTGAAATACAAGTTGAAGATTAAAAGGGAAAGTAAACAAGAAAGTGTAACGGGTGCGGTTGAAAGTGGGCATACGAGGTATGTTCATCATTTTTCATCTTGTTGTTGATATTGGGAGCCCCGTGTGGCCGTGATATGATATATATATATATATACATATGTTATATATATATGAGGCATTGTTGGTATTTCTGCGTGCGTGTGTTTTGAGATAGTAACAATTACAGAGGAAACTCTGCCAAAATTTTCCTAGAAATAAAGAGAGAATGAGATATAGGTTTGTGATATGGCTTGAAAGGTCATGCCAATAGTAATGATAAGATTTGACTATGTTGCGAGTACGGCTGACCTCGACAAAAAAAAATTAATTGCGGAATCGGAAGTAATAGTATGATTAAGACAAGGGTACAGAGGAAAAGAATTGTGATGGATACGAATGTATTGATGAGACAGCTTGTGAGATATTAAGGATAAAGTGGACCGAAAAGGGTAAAGGGTTAAGAAGTGTTATACTATAGGATTGATTACGAATAAGATATAATGTGAATATAATGAGGATTGTTATGAAAATAAGTAAAGCCTAGTGAGAAGGTGGCCAAAGCTATGGTGTGATCTATGTAGCTAGAGTATAAAGGCAAGTGTGAAACGGAAAAGCGAGCTATAGAACGAATAAGGAAGGCTTATCAACGTATGGGAAGTTTGGAATAAGGGTTATATACTAACGGAAATGATAGCGAGTACAGGGAAAGAAGGAATGATTGAAAGAAGGAAATAAGAAGAAAGTGAGATAACAATGCAGTAATAGATCATGACATGTGTAGCCAAGGATACACGTACTATAAGTGACGGGACTGTGAAAGACCCGGTTATAGAAAGGGTGAGGAACGAGGTAAGATGAGAGCAGAAATCCAAAGGCCGATAACCAAGTATTTATAAGTAACGGCGATCAAGGTGTGTTCACCACCATTGGGAATACGGAAGTCTAGGACGGAAAGTAGTCATATCCATAGATGAAAAGTGAATATTGAGGATTGAAAAAGGGCTAAAATAGTAATTGTGGAGTCAGAAGAGTAAGAGACCCTTCTAATTCGAAGGGAGATGTGTTATGAGAACGTTTCGAAATCTGTTAAGACTTCAACTTACTCCAGATTATGTGATGAAGGTCATGCGGTGAGGTGGACGCTATCATATTAGTATTAAAGCATCGTATTTCATCGGAGTTCCAAGGTTAAGCGTCTTTGGAATGAGAGAAATTTTAGGATGGGTGACCCCCTGGGAAGTGTACTAAAAGTCCTATAAAGTCGACACGGGAGAACCAAATGGGAAGCTAGAGTAGACTAAGGGAAATTAGAGTATACGAGTGGGCGGAAACCTTAAGAGGTCACATAGGACGAGGCGGAATCGAACCAGTGAAGAGAAAGAAAGTGCATCACAGCTCTAGAAGCAGGGTAAGTTGAATAGCGTTTGGAAATATTTTGTAAGCGGGATAGTAGTAATTATATGCATATAGGTATGCACATGATATCCCATACATGGCTATATCAGTGGATATGTGTATCCCGGCAACCAAGCATGTAGGGAAGGCATTAATCGAAAGGGTAACGGAGTTCAAGGGACAAAACAAAAGATATTACCGGCATTACAATAAGCCGTTCCCACTACCGGCTAAATTGGGAAGTCCTAATACAACGATATTTGAAAAAGAAGAAAGGTGAGTAGATGGAAGACAGGAGATCAAAGTGTTGAAAAAGTAAAAAGGAAGAAATATGAGTGATAAAGCCTCCGACATCAAAGCCGAGACTATTTGGGTAAATTGATGACATAGAATAGAATCCATGACAAGTCTAGGACGGGAGATTGGGTCATAGTGGAAATGGAATGAAATATAAGGAACGTGCATGGAAAGAGAAGATACGCCGTAGCATCGATTGGGTAAAACATAAGGATTTAGGTATAACCGAAAACTTCATAAAGGACGTAGTGAATCTCGACGTCCCCATTAACTTGTGAGAAGTCGTAGTCATGAAAGACAGAAGTACGAAAAAGAAAGCATCGGAATTGGATACCCTTATGAGTATTCCGGTTAAATACGAGAAGTGTAGCTAGCGAGAAGATAGATTTATGTGATGAAGGAACTTCATGTTTAAGAAAGTCATGAAGGGCGACACATAATTATCGGAGATAATGGACGTTTGGAACTATTGGCGTATAAGGGTCCCCTTAATAAGGGGGAAGAACAAAGTTGGACTTCGCAAAGAGTTACGATAGTCTCAAGCTCCAAAAGAAGAAATTTACTAGCTCGGGAATAAAGTTCGAGGCGTATTGGCATATCGGGAAGGTAATGGAAAGAAGTAGAAACGAATTGACAATACGGGTACCATGAGGTAGACATGCGGAGAGGGAGTATGGAAGAGAACTTAAGGGAGCACCTTACGTCAAGAGGAACTACGATATTTTTAGACCATGATCTGAATCCCTCGTATTGGGTAAATTCGCGCCGTACCTAAATATGCAGCAACATGTCTTAAGGGCAATGAAAAGAGCAAGAAAGGTCTTCGAGTCAAATTCACAAAGGATGATAGAGAGGATGACGAACCTAAAGGACACTCAGGGTAATGACAAGAGGCAAAAGAATGGGAACCCGAACTACAGGGAGTCAATGCAGTGTATGTCTAAGACTAGCAGGTATAAAAAGGATAGCCGAGATGGTACTGGAGAGGTAGACGCAAAGAGTGCGCCGTATACGAGCAAGGTAGTTGCCCACTGATAAGGGAACAAGGAACAGGAAAAAGAGAATACTGTAGGACGATGGTTAGTTATGACACGATAAGTCAAGACTACACTGCTTGAGACAAAACAAGAGCGAGGTGGTAGCCAATTTCTGACCGTGTACATGAGGGCAGAAAAAGTGAAAGAAGCTGATTACAGACATTGGAGTTATTGTCGAGAAGATGCAAGATCGTAGGTACTTGTGTTACGATTATAAGAGTCCAAGTTCGCGTCGCGGGTCATAGGAGGATTGGGAGGACCAGTGAACTAAGGGATTAAGCTTTCGAGGCTTTGAAGGAAAGTGGGGCAAGGTTTAGTACGGGAAATTTTGGTTTAGTTATTAGCGACTCGAGTCAACGATCAAAAACATGTGCAGGTGATCGACAACGACACTTAGAGTTCTAGATTGGCGATTGGGTATTTCTGAAAGTGTCACCCATGAAGAGTTATCCTACGAGGAGCAACCTATAGCCATACCGGATCGTCAGGCGAGAAAGTTGCGTATTAAAAATGTGACTTCCGTTAAGGTATTGTGGCGGAACAATAACAGGGAGGAGATGACCTGGGAAGCCGAAGAGGAGATGAAGAATAAGTATCCCTACTTATTTCCTATGCCTACAAGTAATCTAAATTCCTAGAGTGGTTATGTTGGTTGATAAATAAACTGTATGTGGTAGCTATAAAAGGAACTCCCCGAAGTGCCTATAAGACCCTGTAAGACTAGTTTAACATTCGAGGACGAATGTTTCTAAGGGGGGAAGGATGTTACACCTTGGAAAATTTCGCGTTATCAAGACTGTGGACGGCTTAGTATGAGCTCAGGGGAGAGCAGAGTTACACAAGGATTATGGATGAAGATTATGTTATCGGAGCATAAGAACATATATATGACATTTGGAGAGTGTATGGAGTAAATCGGTTAACATGATCACTCGATGATAGCCCTCGAAACCATGAGTAAGGTGGGGCCCACATGTCGGGATTTTGTAAAGGATATATTAAAAGTGATACAAGTAGTACATGGAAAGTTGAGCAAGTCCTAAGAAGGACCCATAAGCCAAATATGGACATAAGCCCTCCAAAAGGACGATTTAAGGAAACGTTTTCGGGTGATCTGACTTGGAGGGGCAAAAACGGCATTATAAGTTTGGAATTTGGAAAAACACCAAGAATAAAAGTTGTAGATAATTGAAATATATTTCCAACCATAGGTCGTGGGTCCTCACACGATGTCGGGATCAAGAGTTATGGCCATTTTAAGAGCAAGACCCCAAGCTGCCAAATGGTTCCGCGGGCCCCACATGAATAAGTCGGTGGAACCGACCTAGGGGGGATATAAATACCCCATCAGCCCATTTTTTTCAGCATATTAACACTCCAAAGAGTCCTAGAAGCCTCTCAAAACATCTCCCAAATATTATAGTCCGATAAATCAAGAATTTGACAAGATTACGCCAAACTAGTCCGTGAAAGGCGATTGTTCTTGCTTCTACTTAAGCTTGGTATTGGAAAAGGTTGATGTGGCTGAGTTTTTTTTTCAAGCATAAGGTATGTTATTCATCCCATCTTTTATGTTGAGTTTATTTGAAGGTCTAGCAAGCCTTAAAAATGAAACTAGTCATGGAGAAAAGGTCATAGAATGTTGTATTGTAGTTGTTGTGTTTATGGGCTGTTTTGGACGTGTTGTGGCCGTGTGGATGGAATGATTTACGCATATAAAAATGGTATCTAACATGGTTGGCGTATTGATGAGATTATACTCCCTGATTGGGATGGAAGAAAGTGCATATTGTTGTTGTATGTTGAAAAACGTCGTGTGGGACGTTTATGAATATGTTGGTATGAATAATAGTGTTGTTGATGTTGTATTATTGTTGTTGTTGATTGGTTGCTGAATTGTAATTTTGGGCTAGGTATATAAACGGGGGGAGATCGCCCGATTTTTCGGAGAATATAGAGTAGTTTGATTTGAAATTTGGAACAAGTGTGCAATAAAGAGTCTAACGTTATTATGAATCCTTTTAAGTGTAGGCTTACGAGCTTGGACGAATAAACGTAGCTAATAAGAGGTGGAATAGGTATGTAAAGCTTATCCTTTTTTTCTTTTGGCATGTCCTAGATGTAAGTATGATACGATACGAGCCTTGGGGTAACTCTACTCTTAGATCCGAGCATGTCTACGATTCTTATTCACTTCTAGAAATCCGCACTCTTAATGTAGTCGAGCTATTGCCCTCGAGTCTTTTGTATGTCTGGATAATGAATGTTGCATAAAGAGTTGTTATTTCTAAAGTGTTCTATAACGTATAATGTCCCTAACTTTCATATATGGTCTCGGATTGCCATGATATGTTCGTAGAGAATTCTATAATGAATAATGCCTGTAACTTTCATAGGCGGGCTCGGATTGGCTTGATACATGTTTATGATCCCTGTGACGCTATGTGACATATTTCGTAATGATATTTCAAGAGTCCTAAGTGCGACTATCGTTTGATACTCGAGCGTTGATTTGTCTGCTTACCTATCGAGTCTTAAAAGATGATTTATGTGCATATGGTTTCTCACTACTCTGCTCGTGCTAGCTGTTATTACATCTTTCACCGAGTCCCGGGCCGGGTATGTATTCGTGCACAGTTCACTGCATTGTTCACCGAGTCCCTCATTAGAGGGCCGGGTACGGTATATATATGATGATGTGATGATGGCGCCAGCCCACAGGATGGGCCGAGTATGATGTACACATGATGGAGACACGATCTCCTCCACCGAGTCCCTCACTAGAGGGCCGGGTACGATATATATATGATTACTCCACCGAGTCCCTCACTAGAGGTCCGGGTCACGTATATATATATATGAGTCCCTCATGATGCGATGTATATATGTGATTACTTCACCGAGTCCCTCACTAGAGGGCCGGGTACGGTATATGTATATATGATGATATGATGACATGACGATACGATGATTTTATTTACCGAGTCCCTCACGGGAGGGCCGGGACACGTTATATATGCATATGTACAAGATGATTATTCACTTATGTTTCTGAGTCCCATAATGAATTGGATATGATATTGACATGCATGGTTTATGTTCCAAAGGCAAGCCTTGTGTTTTTCTGGTTCGGTACTATTTTTTTTTATACTCTTTTTGCTTCAGTACGATTCTATTTACTATATTTCGTGCTTTACATACTCAGTACATATTCCATGCGACCCCTTTCTTCGGGGCTTGCGTTTCATGCCACGCGAGTGTATACGGATGAGTAGAGGATATTAGTAGAAGATGTTCCAATTTGGATTGGCGAGCTCCATTTCCTTCCCGAGTGCCGCCGAGTCGGAGTATCTATGTTATGGTATCTTGAGTTATGTTAGAGACTTTGCGGACGAGTCACGTATGTAACAAGTCGTCTTGTGTAAGCGGCTCCGTAAGCCGATGTATCATTATGCATTATATTACAGATTTTATATGTTTACCGATTTTACTTGAATTGAGAGAGACGAAAAGCGTGTTGTTCTTTGAAAAGCTTTCATTATGCACTCATTCCCTGATTTACGAGTTCGGTAAGATTATGAGTATAACGAGAGTCAGCGGGTTCGCTCGGTCCTAAGTAAGGGTCGGGTGCCCATCATGCCCTATCAAGTTGGGGTGTGACAGGCAGGGAAACGGATCAGATCCTTAGGTGCTTTATCAGTGGATTCTCAGGAACGCTCCACTTACTTCGGAGCTGTAGTCTATTGGTAGTACTATTTTGTGTACACGTTTGGGCATGGTAGGGTCCTGTCCCATCCTTATGATTTTTCGTATTTTGCGTAGAGGCTTGTAGACAAATGTGTATAGTTAGACGTCTTACAACCTTACCGGTGCATATTTTTTTGTAGCCTTGTTGGCTTTTATATATATATATATATATATATATATATATATATATGTGTGTGTGTGTGTGTGTGTTGTGTGTGTGTGTGTGTGTGTGTGTGTGTGTGTGTGTGTGGGCATAGTTGACGATAACCATATAGATGAGCTATTATTCATATTTTGTGCCCGTTTAGATTATGATAATCGAGTTAGCCATGTGGTCTGCCGAGATATGATTATAAGAAGCATGTTAGGTGGTGCTCGGTAGGATAGCTCCAGGTACCCGTCATGGCCCTCCGGTTGGGTCGTGACACTTATTCTCATAATCAATTTATATCAACAACATCAACACAACCCCTTATACACTTGTATACAACACTCTGTCGTCGTCATCATTATTATCCCTCTCAAAAATATTATACTCAAAACATTCTAACAATTATAACTCAAGTTAATTTACAACTCAAAATATCATCAAATCCATATTTGAACTTCCTCTTTCACTTTCTTCCCCCAATCAAGTTATGCAATAACCAAGCATTCTCAATAACATGAAATAGATGTGAAAACTAACCTTTTATCACATAAGGATAAGTTTTGGATCAAATTATTCCACTTGAGTGAAACCTCGAACTTTAACACCAAAGGAATTCTTGGACTTTACAAACCCTAGTGAGCCTCCAAACACTTGAATCTCTGGATTTTCGCATTTCAATCCTTGATTTTACTTGCGTTTGGCTTTGATTAGCATATGAACTTAAGGAGAGGGTTTTGTAGAGTGTTTGGACTAATTTTGAGGTGGAAATGGTGAAAAATGAACCTTGGAATGAATTTATAACATGGAAAGGTCGGCCACCGACTTACTTTTTGCGGCCACTTTGACGGACCGCAGAAAACTTGACGCTCCGTCAAATGGACCACCCAAAATGTGCTCACTAGAACTGCTTTACGGTGGGAAAGATTCCATTTGACGGGCCACAAAAATTTTGTGGTCCGCCAAACTGAACTGTCAAAATTCTCTACCCGAGCAGTCTGTCTTAAAACACCCATAACTTTCTACTCCGATGTCATATTCACGAATGGTTTATTGTGTTGGAAACTAGACTCAACGAACTTCAATTTGGTTAGATAATACACACCAAAACTCCTCATACTCTAGGAGATATACCTCTCTTAAGTTGTACAAAAAATCCTGTCCAAAGTTCTGTCAAGTTTTCCCAAAGTTTCGGCAAACTTAGTTTCCTTGATTCGCTTATTCTCCAATTCTTCCATAACTTATTACACGAACTTAAACCATCATAACAATAATATAGGCACATATAATCTCATATATCCTAGAAGATAACTCCAGCGTCCATAATTATGACAATTAACACCTAACGAATCTCAACGTACAAAAACTATACTTCTCCTCTTAGAAAGATTCGTCCTCGAATGTTAAACTCCTAGGAATTCTATAAAAATTTCAAAAAAGTTTCCCCTATAACTATAGTACTACCAACCTGTCACAAGAACCCAAAATATACAACGCCACACAGGGCTACAACAAGAATATCAACTATGGCCTCACACGACCAATAATCATAAAAATAAAGCAATAGGCACCTGAAGACCGTGGTGTCTCTGTCTAAACCTCCTTTGAGAGTGGAAACAAGTGTGGATACCTGGACCTTATATCTTCTTCAGTTTCCCAACTCATCTCTTCCTTATTCCTATTTTTCACGCCCCGAACCATGGCCTGGGCAAAACACGGCACTCGGTGCCTTATGCGCATGTGACCAAGCGAATCACATGGCTTTCTGAATCATCATGAGGCATAACATGAGCAGAATATAGCATGTAATGTGATGAGCATTTATAAAATATGATATTATATTTAGTAAAATACTTGTTTAAAACATTAATGCGGAAATATCATAAATTGAGCCGAAGATGGATACACGACTCTAAGTATCTGACGTGACACACTTACTGGTCTATGATACCTCTAACATGAGTCTGAAATGCTAAACATACTTACTGGGACAAGGCCCCCAGTATACCTTAAATGCATAACTATCATAAAAATTAATAATGACTAAACCCCGAAGAAGATAGGGCTCACCAAAATAGAGTAAATCTGTCGTCTTGTAAGTCCGTACCTGCATCGTGAAATGCAGGCCTCCGGGCAATAGAAAGGGGACGTTGGCACTTTGAATGTACTGGTATGTAAAGCAACTGGATGATATGACACGGGACATGAAATAATAATGATAAGAACTGAAAGTGAAACTGGAACATGGTCATGAACATGAATACATATATATATATATATATAACATGGTAAAAATATCATAAGTAGGGAGAGCAATAACTTATAACTGATACATGGTCTGGTGCATGTGTCCCGCTAGCAGAACACTCAGTCCTTGCTAGGGAACATGATATTTAATAAAATATGAAAGGATCCAGTCATTATGAGAGATTTAATAAAATATGAAAGTATCCAGTCATTATGAGAGATCGTCCGCGACATGGGTGGAGTGATCCTCATCCTACGGTGGCTACGTAGTTTCAGGCAATCTGAAGCCTTCTTCGATAATTAAAGCAACTCCCAAAAACATGAACATGTAAAATAAGTGGCACTTGCTGCCCATGGTTTTCATGAATATAACTTGCTTGTACATGGATATCATGAATTATAGCTTGCTTGCATGATCTTTTAAAACATGTATAGTATTTTCTTGAAAATAGCATAATATATCATAAACTAGCATGCATAAACCCATGGAATGAGATATATGAGTTTTTCATAGATTACGGATAGATTATTAATAATCATAAAGACATATTAAGAACTCAATGATGGAATTATAACAATTCATACATAATATAATCTTGGACATGGACCTAGGGTTATCATGAGCATGGTATAGAAACCCTAGTTTTCATAAAGAATCATAATTTATGGATTATGAGGCCTGGGGAAGAACAATGATGTTCCCACACGTAGATAGTAACTCTACATACCTTAGTCACTCCAAAACATGAAGAAAACTCTGAATCTTTGAAGAAGAATTCCAAAAGCTTTGAATTTGAGACCTTTAGAAGAGTTTTCACTGATTTTCGTAGCTACTGTTCGTGGCTCAACAGGTGCTTCTCCGGACCTCCAAATCCAATCTTCACCGGTCAAATGCCGTTCAAATTTTAGACTTACATGTTATGAATACTCAGTTAAAATTTGGGTTTGATCCAACGGTTAGATTACCGGGAAACACTAATTGAATATGGCTGGTCGGAGTGAAAGTCAACAGAAAAATACTAAGGTTTTCTCTAACTCTTTACAACTCTTGATTTTATAGATACCGGGGTGGATGGATTTATTCTAATGTTTAGAAACTATGTAACCTTGTATAATTCAGAGTTTCTTGATTGAATGATTTACCTTAGAGGAAACCTCAAGAAACAAGATTGTCAAACCAACTCTTGAAGGTTTCTTGATTGCAAGAATGATTTCTTGTGGTTCTTGAAGGATTGAAGTGCATAGGTTCTTTAGAGATAGAGGTAGAGAGAGAAAAAATAGTATCTTAGGGTTTAGAATAGTGTTAGGGACTTTTTTAGTTCAAAAAATAACAAAATAAGGAGTCCCGATTCGAGTAGGAAAAGGCTCAAAACGTAACCCAAAATCTGCAAATTCTCCTCCAATCAGCGTTAGTAAAACGGGCATAACTCTTAGCATAGAGCTCCGTTTGAGCTTCACAGGATACCGTTGGAAAGATATTTCAAAGGACTACAACTTTAATGTTTTAGTTTTTTCTCAAATTCTCAACGAATTAGGGGGTTATGGATGCCTGAAATAGGCATGTCGACTATTTTTGCAAAACGCACAAACTTTTTGTTTTTCCGCTAAAACTCTAACGATACAAGTCTAACTTTTTTTGTAAGATATGGGATGTTACACTATTCCTCCAAAGAACCTTCACTGAAGCTACATATTTAGTCCTCAATCTCCGAACCTGCCTATCTAAAGTAGCAATGGGAAGTTCTTCATAAGATAATTGCCCGATAACGTGAACATCATCAATGGGTATAACTCTGGAAGGATCTCTAATGCACTTGTGAAGTATTGACACATGGAAAACCGGGTGGACTAACTCTAAGTCTAAAGGTAGATCTAACTCATAAGACACCTTGCCTACTTTGCGTACTATCCTGTAAGGCCCAATGTAACAAGGACTAAGCTTGCCCTTCCAACCAAATCTCATCACACCTTTCATAGGTAACACCTTCAAGAATACCCAATCATTAACTTGGAATTCTAAGTCTCACCGGCGATTATCTGCGTAAGATTTCTGATGACTCTGAGCTGCCAATAATTGATCCTAATTAAGCTTGACCTTTTCCATGGCTTGCTAGATCAAGTGTTTCCCTATTAACTTAGTTTCTCCCACTTCGAACCACCCAAATGGTGATCTACATTTTCGCCCATATTGTCACGACCCAGCCCCGTAGGCCGTGACTAGTGCCCGAACTGGGCACTCGTACCCACCTATCAATTATAATCAGATGATAGCAAACATAATAAGAACTTATACGTACAGAAAGGCACGACATCGCGCGCACATATATATACATATATCATATATACAACCCGAGGATATACGTAACGCAAACACAAACAAAGGCTACCCACAACCCACATTTATGTCTACAGGACTCTAAGAGTAATAACAGAATCATATGACGGGACAGGGCCCCGCCGTACCCTTGAATAAGCATACGCATAAATACAACAAAAGATTCTGTACCAAAGTGTAGGCTCCGGAACAAAGGAGCACTCCAAAACCGCTGAGTAGGGATCCTAAGCTGGCGGCTCACCCAAACAAGTATCTGCACTTGCGCGGCATGAAACGCAGCCCCCGAAGAGAGGGGGTCAGTACGGAATATGTACTGCATGTAAAGCATAAAATACCGTAAACAAAATCGTACTGAAATAGAGAGTATGGAACATGAGTACAGTACCAGAAAGGCTTACCTTTAAACATAAATCATGCATGATCATATCATAAACATAAGTAAATAATCATCATATACATATGCATATACATAGCGTGTCCCGGCCCTCTAGCGAGGGACTCGGTGAATAGAATCATGAGATGCCATCCTGGCCGCCATCCCCATCTCATCACACCATCACATCATCATATATATATATATATAGCGTGTCCCGGCCCTCTAGTGAGGGACTTGGTGAATAATGCAGTGGAACGTGCACGAATGCGTGTCCTGGCCCGGGACTCAGTGAAAGACATAGTGAGCTTGGCACGAGCAGAGTAGTGAGAAACCATATGCACATAAATCATATCAAAGACTCGATGAAATAAGTTAAACGAACTATCATTTGAAAATCGGACAAGAATTATGTCAAGTACCTTTCGGACATCTCTCTCGGAACATGTCAAATCGAACTTTAGCAATCATAGCTACGTTTCGAATTATATGCATAACAATCCTCGTTTTAGACTCGATAAATAAATAAGTAATCAAACTCGGGGGTCGGAATAGTAAGCATATTAGGTTCTTTCAATTAAACCGTTAGAACTATACAACGGAACGTCTCGGGGGCCCACGGACAAGTATCACACCAATCCGAGCCCACCTATGGAAGTTAGAGTCATCATACGCTATTTTAACCTTCTACGAGCATATCGAGGCGATCTGAGCCTTTTTGTGAAAGTTACGATCGTTCGTAGTTTCGGAATCTTTTTAAGAACAAAATTCCTTTTGTAACATTTAAAATTCAATCATACAAAGGACATAATGATCATGACATGACTACATTAAAAAGGTTAACATCAAGAGGTAAATAAAAGCCGTAAGCACGCTCGGATCGTAAGAATAGGATTATCCCGAGGCTCGTATGATTTTACGTCTAAGACATGCCAAAGAAAGAAAGGGTGAGCTTTACATAACTCGTCTGTCCTCAAAGCTAATCAAAATTTACGTCACGGATTTCCCAAGATCTACAATACGTCATTAATTATCAAACGTTAGCTAAAGGCATTTAGGAACCCGATTCCAAACAAACACCAAATTCTACAAATTTAAAGATTTCCCCTGTAAATGCAACACCCCGAGAATTCAACTCGGCCAAATTCATCAACAACCATACCAACAACATACTAGCAATATTAATAATCAATTTCAAATGTCTTCTAACATTAGCAACCCTTTACTACATAATTCAACAACATTCATTTTACTCAACTCAACCACTTACATTCAAACCAATATTCATGCTCATACGTTCAATTACTAATCCGAACCCATTCAAATAATATTCAAGAATACTTTAAACACTTCACACAATATTTTCAACAATCCAAACAATACTCCATTTCACCCGAAATCCTCCCCAAACCCGAGAACAACACTAACATGTTTCCTTCTTCCAAAACTCATAAACTACACCAACAATCTATAGGTTAACAATATCATTACCACAAATATAAAATTTACATAAGAATTACATTGACTTCCAAATCAGCCCACAACCCTTACAACTCCAATTTGAATCGTAAAACTTCCATATCAACATAGGATTCACAACGACAACAACTAAACACTAAGTGACATTAGTTCATTTCTTGCCACACCACATGACCTACATTCGGCCACAACATCCACCAAATATTTTATGAGTGTCATTTATTTCTACACATTACAAAAACACACAAACATGCTAAATACACTTAATTCATTATTCCTACACACCACTACACCCACACGGCCAAAGCCACACATGCACGGTTTCACTCCAACATCCATATTTTCATAAATTTCATTCATTTCCACACTTCACAACATACACAAACCATGCATAACATATAAAAGAGAAGATTAAACCTTACCTTCTTCACTTTCTCCTTCACTTGGCTATGGGTAGTTCTTGCAAGAACAAGTGGTTTGCTTGCTCCAACAACTATCTCACGTTAAAGAGGACCTTTCAATTGGTAGGAAAACTAGAAGAAATTATTTTTTTGAGCACTATTTTTGGTCTTCAATTTTTAGTCTCCATGGCCGAATGGCCCCTTGTGTTGGTGTTCTCCAAGTTCTTGAATTTTCTTGAATTCTCTAAGGATGGAAATGGTTAGGATGACTAATTAGTCATCTTTAGCTCTCTTATATTAATCATCCATGTGGCCATGGCCCACACCAAGGTTGCCGGCCACATGGCCCCTTTTTTCTTTTTTTTTTTTTCCTTTTTGATGAAATAAATACTTTCCATAAATAACTTTTAACCCCAAATGTTTCCTTAATATTCCATACCAACCAAATCACAAGTACTTATGTCTTAAAGCAAGATCGTAATTAGAAAGTCTCGACTTTGTACCCCGGAATAGTCTTGCTCCTAACTTTTCATGGTTAGCTCGGATTATCCCGACGTACAAAATACGGGATATAACATCCTTCCCCCCTTTAGAACATTCGTCCTCGAATGTTCAACTTATACGGATCTCGGGAGTTCCCTTTAGCGCCATAACGCACAATCTCATTTATTAATCGTATTTCTGCTTCATCTCCTCTTCAACCGCTCAAGTCATTCCTCCCCTGTTATTGTTCCACCGCAATACCTTAACGGAAGTCGCGTCTTCCGTACGCAGCCTTGTTACCTTACAAACATTGTAATAAGGTCCAGCACATCTCGGGTTAGACTTCTTCTTCTTGTCAAATCTTATTACGCCTTTCATGGAACACCTAAATTCGCCCTCTCTTGGTAACCAGCTAGTTCTGATCATCTCGCTTAAATCACCTTATACTTAACTTGTAACACTCTAAACGCATTACCTCGGGTTATCTCTTTATTTTTAACCCAAACCCTTCTATTGTCCCTTTGCTCAGATCTTGCTCTTGGCTTTCCGTTCACACATTAAGTCGCACTCTTTACAAGAATGAGCGAGGTGCCCAAATTATCCCAAAAAGATGCCTTGGCGCAACTTCACTAATTCTTTTGTTTTACTTGCCTCCGCCTCTCTTATCTTATAACTAGTATCGGAATAGATCTTTGGTTCGACCACAGCCATGTACTATTATCCTCAGTACTAGTTCTATCTCAATAATTTAGCTTAACTCATCTTTACATCTTCCTTTAACGCAGCCGGAATTTTTATCACCGCATTGGCATCATCAAATCCAAGCTTTTCTCACTAGGTATTCTCTCGGTCTCGTCCCTAGCATGTAAATGTCCATAAGTAATATACCTACTCCGGTACGGTTTGTACAAGGTATACCCCATCTTAGTCACGGTCTTTTCTTCTCCTAGTTCACTCTGCTCCACATATTCCTTCTATCCTAACATTCGCTTATAGCCTATCCTGTCTTTCTTTCCCCTTCCTTTATTCACTTCCCTGATATTCCCGCTTTCCTACTATAGGAGGTTTTCTATTTTTCTCCCCTCTCTCTTCTTTCCCTCTTTTTTTTTTCCTGGGTCGTAGTATTATTAGCGAACAACCTTATTGCTCACCTTTTAGTCGCTAGTCCAGCACGGTAGCGTTACCTTTCACAGCGTCTCTGTAAGTTACTCGTCGTAGTTCTTTTATCGTATTTCCCTCTAGGCTTCCACTACCTAGTGTCATATCATTCCAGGCCTCTACAGTTAATTCTCAGCACTATCTCTATTACCATTCTAGCCTCTACCCTTCTTGTCGGCTTGGGTTTTACTAACTTGTCTCGGCGAGGAATCTTACCTTCGGCCGGGTATCCGTATCAAATACGCTGTGGTATTAATTGTCTCTATCTCGGTGCTTGCATCTCTCGCAGATCTCGGCCCCCCTTTAGTGGGTGTACTATATTATTACCTTCGTTTATATTCGCCTTATGTCAAAGATTTCCCCCGATCTCAATTAGGCGCACTTTTATCCCGACATCTCCGCTCCCTTTGTCGTTCTTCTACTCACCGTCTTTCTTCCGAATATCATTGTATTGATGCTTTCCAAGCTTAAATTGTAGTGAAAACGCATCGCCTTGTTTCGTGACATTTGGATCATTTGTTTTTCTTTCACCTGAACTCCGTTACCCTGTCCGATTAGTGCCTTCCACATACCATCACGTTGGTTGCCGGGATACATATATCCGCTGATGTAGTCACGTACCGGATATCATGTGCATACTTATATGGGCGTAATTACTGCTACCTCGCTTACAACATATTCCCTGACACTATTCACACCCACTCTAATTCTAAATCTGTAATGCACTTTCTTTCTCTTCACCGGTCTAGTCCGTCTCGATCTACGCGAACTCTTAGGGCTTTCTCTCACTCTGTACATTCTAAATTCCCTTATACTACTCTAACTTCCCATTTGGTTCTCCCGTGTCTGACTTAAAGATTTTTAGCAAACTTCCCAGGGGGTCACCCATCCTAAGATTTCTCTCACCCCAGCACGCTTAACCCCGAAACTTTTGTCAAAATAAGGTGCTTTAATGCTAGTATAACCGCGTTCACCTCACCGCATGACTTTCATCACATAATTTGGGGCAAATTAGAGTCTTAACAGATTTTGAAACGCCCTCGTAACACACTCCCCTCCGAATTAAAACGGATTCCTTACTTTTCTAACTTCACAATTATTATTCTAGCCCCTTGTAATCCTTAATATTCATTTTTCACCTGTGAGTACGACTATTTTCCGTCTTAGACTTCCAGATTCCCAGTGGCAACGGACACACCCTAATTGCCGTTACTGGTAATTACTTGGTTATCGGCCTTTGGATTTCTACTTGTCGCTATTAATTAACATTCATACAGTAAATACGCATACACAAATAAAATATTACAATAAAGGCTCATATACCTGTATTCGCACTCGGTGCCACCTCCGGATCCTGCCTACTCGCCAGAGCAAATATGCGGTTCGAAGGACCGCTAGAACTAGGAACTCCGCCGCGGCCTCTACCACGGCCTGCAGGTGCCGGCATACCCTGCCCCGTAGGGCGCATAGCTACTGAAAAAGACAAACCAACACCCAACTCGGTAGACTGAGCTGCACTGCCTGACTTACCCCCATATGGGCACTCTCTCATGATATGGCCTTGACGGCCACAAGTAAAACAAGCGCCCGTAGAGTAACGGCACTCCCCCGGATGGCGCCTGCCACACTGAGGGCACTGGGGCATAGATGGCCTCGTCTGGCTTAATCCTCTGCTCGACTGCGAACCCGAAGCCCTGGAGCTCTGACCGGCTCCTGAATACCCCGTGCTATCAAATCTCCTACCTGGAAACCGTAGAGGTGCACTCCGTGCCAGCTGGGAAGAATACCCGGTATACTGCTGAGGCTGCCTGCCTCGAGACTCCCCAGAATATCCAGCTAATCTAGCCCTCTTGGGCTGGCCCCTATCATAATCTCTGTCGGGCTGACACCCCCTATGTCGCTCCTCTATGCCCTGGGCATACGCCTGTACCCGTGCAATTGTTATATCCCGTATTTTGAACAAGGGACAACTTGAGTGAAGTATGACAAGTTAAGGACAATGCTACGTATTGATCTTGTTTGGCACATAAGTTGGTTATGAAAAATTTAGAGGTGGAAATATTGGAAAAGACTAAGGGCAAAATTGGAATTTTAAAAATGTATCTCATGAATTACCAAAATTGTGGACTAAATAATTGGGCAAAAAAAAAAAATGAAAACAAGAGGCCAAGACCATGGGGTGGCCGGCCATAGGCCCAAAAAAATGGGTCCAAGCCCATGTTTAACTTAAGTCATGTGATAAATAATTAAAAGGGGGCTATCCTTATTCATTTTCAAGAAACTTCAAGAACAAAGAAATTGAGAGGAAAAAGAAGAGGAGGTCACGGCTAAGGGAAAGAAAGAAGAAAAAAATTGAAGGCTTTCATCTTTGATTCCAAAATTGTAATTTTTGCACATTCCTACTAAGCTCAAAGCCCTCTTCAAGGTGGTGTAATTAGTTTAGCAAGAAAGTCACTTTGGTGGCAAGTGAAGAATTTGAGGAAAAGGTAAGAATTCTATCCTTTTTTTGTTATGGAAGACTTGTGTGTATGTTGTAGTATGTGGAAATGAAAGAAAAGCATGAAATTTGTGTGTTGTGTGTGCATGGAAGTGAGGCCGTGTGGTTCTAGTGAGGGAGGAACAAGAATTTGATTCATTTATTATGTTAATTGTGTTGTTGTGATCTTGTGATGTAAATGAAAGAATAATAGTTCAAGTTAGTATGAAAAATTTGTCGTTGAGTTGTTGTCGGAAAGTATGTGATTTTATTATAAATTGTGTAATTGAGGAAATGAAGTTGTAAGATGCAAATGGTGATCCTTGTAAGTGAAATTGGGAGATAAAAATGTGTCATGAATGCTTATGTTGAAGGTTGGAGGTTTTGGGTAGATTATGGTTTGATGGAATTTTTGTATATTTTGTAAAATAATGTGAAATGCTTCCAAATGGCATTTGAATGGTTTCAAGTTAGTGCATGAATATGAAAATGTTGATAATAGTTTAGAAGTATGAAGTTGGAGTAGAAGTTGTGACATTATGAAGAAAGGAAGACTATTTATGTTGGAATGTGTTTTGTAGTAATTGTTGATGCTTTTGATAATGTTATGGGTGTTGTGTTGATATTCTGAGCCGAGTTGAATCTCGGGGATGTTGTATGTATAGGGGAAATGCTGCCCAAATTTCCGTAGCCAAGTATTGTTAAAAATTGGAATTGTAAGCCTTATGGTTAATATTTGGTAAATGTGACCAATTGTAGATTTTGGACGAAACGGATTTGAATTTGGAGAAGCGTAAGGAGCGAATAAGGTATGTAAAGCTTTACCTATTCTTTTCTTGGCATGTCCTAGGTATGATAGGTTTTGATACGAGCCTTGGGGACCACTCTACTCTTCGGAATCTACGTCTAAAAACGCCCTTTTTCATTCAAAGAAAATTGAATTGAATATGTAACGAATAGTTAGAGAAATTACCTAAACGTCTAGAACTTGTACAAATAAGACCCGACTACCCTAAAACCCTCACCAAAGGACATCATGAAATGTAACGTACGTAAAATTGTGTAGGCCACCTCATTCAACCCGAGGTGGGCCCACTTCCCGGATTTTTCTCGATTTGTTCCGTTTGGCTTATTTCGGGAATAAAGTTCAAAGGAAAACTCTTGGCTACTCTCCTAACTACTATATGACATTCGTTTGAATTACTTTGACAAGTCCTATAACGTAGTTTGAAACATGAAAATGATTACAAAAGCTTATTTTGACATATGCTATTGTGATATCCGAAATGCACACACTGTGGTTACTACCCGCTTCATATGGTTTGTCATCCGAATTATGTCACCGAGTCCCGTAAATGTGCTATATTTTATTTTGCATATGGTTTTCTCACTACTCGTGCGAGTCGTTATGACATCTTTCACCGCGTCCCGGGCCGTGGCATGTATTCGTACGATTCCACTGCATTGTTCACCGCGTCCCTCACTAGAGGGCCGGGGCATGTTATATATATATATATATATACATACTTATGATGATGATGTGATGACGGGGAGGCGGCCAGGATGGCATGTGATGATTCCTTCACCGCGTCCCTCGCTTGTAGGCCGGGCATGTTGTATGTGCATATATATGATGATTTTATTTACCGCGTCCCTCATTAGAGGGCGGGGCATGTTATGTAAACATATTCTCATGATGTTTTCTTTAATTATGACACTCAGTCCATTAATGATTTTGAAAAGCATAATTTACGTTCAAGGTAAGTTTTATGAGATCCGGTTACTGTACTACTTCTCTGTCCTCTTTATTTCCGTATGACTCGCATTGTGTTTTCTCGCTACATACTCGCAGACATATTTCGTACTGACCCCCTTTTCTTCGGGGGCTGCGTTTCATGCCGCGCAGTGCAGATACCCGTTTGATGAGCCGCCAGCTTTAGGGTCCCGTTCGCATCGTGAAGAGCTCCTTTGTCCGGGGAGCCCGCATTTTGGTACAAATTTTTATTACATCATGTATATATTTGTTCGTGGTACGGCGGGCCCCGTCCCGTCATATGACTTTGTTACTTCCGTGTAGGTCCGTAGACATGTACGTGGGTGTGGCTATATCCGCATGCCTATATGCACGTATTATATGTTTGGGCGGTTTATTCACCGCGGCAGCCTTGTCGGCTCGCCTATATGTGTATATATGGATATGTTGGCCCGGTGTGGCCTTTGTTGGTATTTTCTGCGTGAAGGTAAATTCTGGTTAGTAAGAAAAACAGAGAAAACTCTGCCCAAATTTTTCTAAATACCTGAGTTGCTATTTTGGTTTTTGGTACGTACGGGTGCCCAAGCGGGCGCTAGTCACGACCTACGGGTTGGGTCGTGACAGCAATATCCACGGCCGAGAAGCCATCGCCATACAGCCTATCGATCAAATAACTATCCGGCCCCCATCACATACCGGTGCACTCTATCACCCATGTCGCCCACAATACGAGTGCGTATCTAGCCAAAGAGTCAAACTCAAGGCTATACTCCCGGACACTCTTGCCGCCCTGCCTCAGATGTAAAAATCTATGAACCCTAGCTCGTCTCGTCTCTGGGGGTAAAAAATGGCCGAGAAAGGCCTCCACGAACTCATCCCATACGGTTGGAGGAGCACCCTCGCCTCTAGACAGCTCCCAAGACTCATACCAATTAGCTGCTATATCTTGCAACCTATACGACGCCAACTCGACAGACTCAGTCTCGGAAGCCCTGATAAGCCGCAGCGTACGCCGCATCTGCCTGATGAACTCCTAGGGGTCCTCCTCGGGCTTTGACCGAAACCCGCGGATTACGAGGGTCAAGAAATAGCGAGCCCTTTGACTGTTACGTCCGTCCGCATGATCATCTCCTAATCCATGTCTGTGGACCTGCCCCGCTACCAATCTAGTAAGCAGCTGAACTGCATCCCTCATAGCCCTATCCTCCGCCCCCGGGTCGAGAGCCGGAGGCTCGGCACTCGAACCTCGGGTGAGCCGGGCGGCGGGCCGCTCCGACCGCGGCCGCCGGCCGCTCTATGCCCCCTCGATGGTGATGGGGCAGCGAATCGGATGACGGGGGCACAACCTCCGCTCGGCGGGCACGGCCCTAGTAACCATCCGGCCCGAGCCAGTCTCCCCGCTACCGTCGACTTGCCCTTCTGGGCAGTTGTCGCCTTCCTCGGAGTCATTGCCGAAAACATAACAGTTC
Source organism: Lycium ferocissimum (assembly GCF_029784015.1). Lineage (NCBI taxonomy): Eukaryota > Viridiplantae > Streptophyta > Magnoliopsida > Solanales > Solanaceae > Lycium > Lycium ferocissimum. The sequence goes on from NW_026725640.1 coordinate 55,059, forward strand.
GTTAGAAAGGAATCATCCTAATAACGCAGCTCTATCGCACGATCTAAGATCAGAAGGAAAGATAACATCTTAAATGTCCCGTAGCCTCCTGTTTATAGATGTGGTGCACGACACACCGATAAACAGGACTCTACTAGACACGGCCTGTAGACATTCCGAGGACGAACCGCTCTGATACCACTTTTGTCACGACCCATCCCCGTAGGCCGTGACTAGTGCCCGAACTGGGCACTCGTACCCACCTATCAATTATAATTAGATCATAGCAAACATAATAAGAACTTATACGTACAGAAAGGCACGACATCGCGCGCACATATATACATATATCATATATACAACCTGAGGATATACAGAACGCAAACACAACCGAACGGTATACCCACAACCCACATTTATGTCTACATGTACCTCTAAGAGTAATAACGAGTAATCATATGACGGACGGGCCCCGCCATACCGAATAAGCATACGCATAAATACAACAAAAGATTATGTACCAAAGTGCGCAGCTCGAACAAAGGAGCACTCCAAAACCGCTGAGTAGGGATCCTAAGCTGGCGGCTCACCCAAACAAGTATCTGCACCTACGCGGCATGAAACGCAGCCCCCGAAGAGAGGGGGTCAGTACGGAATATGTACTGAGCATGTAAAGCATAGAATACCGTAAACAAAATCGACGTAAATAAGAGTATGGAACATGAGTCATGCATCGTAAAAGGCTTACCTTTAAACATAAATCATGCATTTACGATCATATCATAAACATAAGTAAATAATCATCATATACATATGCATATACATAGCGTGTCCCGCCCTTTAGTGAGGGACTCGGTGAATAGAATCCCATCGTATGCCATCCGCCGCCATCCCCATCTCATCACACCA